>NW_026068196.1:645227-651639 GCF_014885135.2 Alexandromys fortis
AAAGCAAAGGACACTGTCACTAAGACAAAAAGGCAACCCAATGACTGGGAGAAGATCTTCACCAACCCCGCAACTGACAAAGGTCTGATCTCCAAAATATATAAAGAACTCAAGAAACTAGACTGGAAAAAACTAATCAACCCAATTATAAAATGGGGCACTGAGCTGAACAGAATTCTCAACAGAAGACGTTCAAATGGCCAAAAGACACTTAAGGTCATGTTCAACTTCCTTAGCGATTAGGGAAATGCAAATCAAGACAATTTTAAGATACCATCTTACACCTGCCAGAATGGCTAAAATCAAAAACACCAATGATAGCCTTTGCTGGAGAGGTTGTGGAGAAAGGGGTACACTCATCCATTGCTGGTGGGAATGCAAACTTGTGCAACCACTTTGGAAAGCAGTGTGGTGGTTTCTCAGGAAATTAGGGATCAACCTACTCCTGGACCCAGCAATATCACTCTTGGGCATATACCCAAGAGATGCCCTATCATATGACAAAAGTATATGCTCAACTATGTTTATAGCAGCATTGTTTGTAATAGCCAGAACCTGGAAACAACCTAGATGCCCTTCAAATGAAGAATGGATGAAGAAAGAATGGAATATATACATATTAGAGTACTACTCAGCAGTAAAAAACAATGACTTCTTGAATTTTGCATACAAATGGACAGAAATAGAAAACACTATCCTGAGTGAGGTAAGCCAGACCCAAAAAGAGGAACATGGGATGTACTCACTCATATTTGGTTTCTAGCCATAAATAAAGGACATTGAGCCTATAATTCATGATCCTAGAGAAGCTAAAGAAGAAGGTGAACCCAAAGAAAGACATACAGTCATCCTCCTGGAGATTAACTTTCATCGGGTGATGAAAGCAGACAGAGACAGAGACTCAAATTGGAACACCGGACTGAAATCCCAAGGTCCAAATCAGGAGCAGAAGGAGAGAGAGCACGAGCAAGGAACTCAGGACTGCGGGAGCACCCACATACTGAGACATTGGGGATGACCTATCGGGAGTTCAACAAGGCCAGCTGGACTGGGTTTGAAAAAGCATGGGATAAAACAGGTCTTGCTGAATATAGTGGACAATGAGGACTGCTGAGAAGTCAAGAACAAGGACACTGGGTTTTGATCCTACTTCACGTACTGGCTTTGTAGGAGCCTAGGCAGTTTGGATGCTCACCTTACTAAACCTGGAAGGAGGTGGGAGGTCCTTGGACTTCCCACAAGGCAGGGAACCCAGACTGCTCTTTGGGCTGATGAGGGAGGGGGACTTGATTGAGGGAGGGGGAGGGATATGGGAGGCGGTGGAGGGGAGGAGGCAGAAATCTTTAATAAATAAATAAAATAAAAAAATAAATTGTTTATTTTATCTTGTCCTAACTATGACATATCATATACATCTAGAAATGTATACATATGTTTTGGATTTTCCAGTTGAGTAGAATATAGATTTTGAAACTGTGTCTTATGAGTCTATGAATTTCCTCAATACCTAAAATTCATAGATAGGGCGGTAAGCTAAGAGAAAGTAAGATAGACTACAATGTATCTTTATCTTTGAGAATATGATTTTATAAAAAAAGAACTCTAAAATACCACTAAAATATTCCCATCATAGATAAATTTAGAAAGTAGTATGATACAAAATTTACATATAAATATCTATAACTTCATAATAACAATGACAAACAAACCAAGAAAGAAATCAGAAAATCTATTTCATCCACAATTGCCTTAAAAATGCCTTGGAATAATGTAAAAAGTGAAAGATTTGCATAATACAAACATTAAGACACTGAAGAAAATAATTGTAGAATATAACAGAAAAGGTAAATAACTCCCATGGGATTGGTAGTATTAATAGTGTGAAATGGGCCACATATGAAAAGCCATCTACAGATTCAGTCAGATCCCTTCCATAATTCCAATGCAGTTCTACACAGACATAGAAAGTCATTTCAAAATTCATATGGAAACAAAAAAGACCTTGAATAGAAAAAAATCCAGAAATTTAAAAGTATTTCTTGCAGGTATCACCAGCCCTGGTTTCAAGTTACACTGCAGATCTAGAGTAATAAGAGAAAAATCACAGTAATGACATTTAAACAGCACACTGATCAGTGGAAAAGAACTGAGTATCATCTGTGATCCCACAATCCTATGATCATTTGAATTTACAATTTACAGAATGGCAAAAAAACATATTATAGAAAAGAGTCTCTTCAACAAATGGTGTTGATCAAAATGGGTGTTTGGATGTTGTATCTTAAAGAATGAAAATAGATCTATTTTTTCACCCTGCACAAAACTCAACTCCAAATGCATGGATCAAGGACTTCAACATGAGACTTATATGCGCTAGAGGACAATGTAAGCATTAAGCTTCAATTTATAGGCAAGGCTAATCATTTACTCTGAGGGATACAAGTAATATAGGGATTAATGCCAGTAACTGAGCAGTGGGCCTCATGAAACTAAAAATGCTTTCATGACAAAGGACACCATTATTTGAGTGAAAAGGCAGGCTCTATAATAGGGAAAATTTCATATTTTCCCACAACATATCAGACAGAGGGTTAGTATCTAGAATATACAAAGAGCTTAAAATGCTAAAAGTCAATGAAACTAATAACCTTATTAATATTGGGATATGTATCTAAACAGAGAGCTATATAAAGAAAAAATGAAAATGGTTGAGAAATAGTTTTAAATGTTCAATACCCTTAGTCATCATTAAAATGCAACGATCAATATTTTGAGATTTCATTTTACTCCAGTTAGACTAAGATTAAAAAATGACAATAAAAGCTGGTATGAACATAATATAAGGAGAAATTTATTTAGTGTTGGTGAGAGGGCAAACTGGTGCAGTCACTATGGAAATCGTGTGGAGGTTCCTCAAAAAGCTAAAAATATATCTATAATATGACCCAGATATACTGCTACTGGGCTTATTCCCAGATGATTCTTCATCTTACTGCAGGGACACTAGTATACATTTATTCATTGCTGTTCTATTAACAGTAAACTACATATCCACCAATTGAAGAATGGTAATGAAAATATAGTACTATAAGCAGTGAAATATATAGAATAAATTCTAATTATAATAAATAACAAATATATAACAACAACAACAACAATAATAATAAACCTAGAGTCAGATATTGGAACAAATGCTGAAATTTCAGAGAAGTAAAGGATCCGATCGCCAGAGAGACTTTTTAGCTCTACCAAATCATTAGACCAAAGTGGACAAGATCTTGTCTTCATGAATCATCAGACTGAATGGGCTGAGCTCTGTCTCCTTCCACCTTATATTTCACTCTCCACCTAGCCATATCGCTTCCTCTTTCCATTTTACTAGTTCTGGGATTAAAGGCATGTGACTCCCAAGTACTGGGATAAAAGGTGTAAACCATCATCACCTGGTTCTGTTTCTGTTTTAGACTGGATCATCTTGTGTGGTCCAGGGTGGCATTGAACTAATAGAGATCTATCTTTCTCTCTCTCCAGAGTGCTGGTATTAAAGGGGTGTGCTACCACTGCTTGGCCTCTATGGCTAATTAGTGGCTTAGCTCCAAACTCTGATCTTTGGACAAGCATCATTTGTTAGATCAAAAACAAAATATCGCCACAGAAATAGAATGCATTTTAATATAATATGAGATAATAAATTTCATGGGGAAATGTATGGAGGTGAAAATGTTCATTCTGCTGATGTTAACCCAGACATAGAAAAGGAAACAATGCATGTTGTCCCTAATATAAAGATGCTACTTTTGTATCTTTCAATATGTGTACTTAAGTTGGAGTAACCATAGAAGTCAGAAACCTAGTAACTGATTCTAAGGGTGTTTTAGGGAAAGTGTACAAACTATGAAGTCTGATGCAGCAAAATGCAGCAATAGTTCAGGAGAGTTTAGATGGTGTGGAGCAGGTAGAGGATGTGTGACTAAGATCAAATGCCTTTTTAAATATCTCATGGAATCCTGCTACTCTAAGTGATATATACATCTGTTTAAAAAAAGTTTAACTTAACTATTATGGAGGGACAAAATCTTCCCTAGACATCATTAANAATGGCACTGGGTTTTGATCCTACTTCATGTTCTGGCTTTGTGGGAGCCTAGCCAGTGTGGATGTTCACCTTCCTAGACCAGGATGGAGTGGGGAGGACTTTGGACTTTCCACAGGGCAGGGAACCCTGACTGCCCTTCAGACTGGAGAGGGAGGGGGAGAGGAGTGGGGGGAGGCGAAGAGGAGAGGGCCGAGGGGGGAAAAGGGAGACAGGGAGGGAAATGGGAGGCTGGGAGGAGGCGGAATTTTTTTCAATAAAAAATTATATTAAAAAAAAAGAAAAGAAAATGGCCCTGCATTTCCTAGTTGTTTTCTAGTGATTTGCATGTAAATGGTCTTACTTGTCAACTGGTAGCTGATTTCAGGGTTATATTTAGAAATGAAAGAGACCAGGGGTAGCTTTACTAGAAAGCAACATCTTAGAAAATGTCAGTTGGAGTGAATGGAAATCCTTGTACTGCTCTTGGTTTTAGTGGACATATTTTGAATTTTTTCCATTTAGAGGGGTTTAATGTGGCCTTGTTTTATATTGCCTATATTATGTTGAGACATGTTCATGAATTGAGAGATTCTATGAGATTTTCAGCATATAGAGATGTTGGCTATTTCAAAGGCAGCTTCCCATCTTGTACTTTCCCTTCTTGAGCCTTTTTATGCCATTGGTTATATGTGTTGATTTATATTAATGGGATCATTCCTGAATCTCTGAGACAAAAGAGTCTAGATACAGCTAAATGATCTTTTTCATGTTCTCTTAAGTTTGGTTTGCAAGTATTTTATCAAGAAATTTTGCATGTATATTTATGAGGGAGATTTGTCTATTCATCACTTTTTCACTTTTTAACCCATATTTTGTATCAGAGTAATTTTGGATTCATAAAAAGATTTATATATATTTTATACTTTTTTATTTCACAGAGAATTTTGAGAAGTTCTGATGTGATGTTAGTTCTTCAAATGTATGATCAAATTCTGCACTAAATTGATCTGGTTGTGAGCTTGTACAAGTTGTGACATTTTGAAATTATTTATTCCATCTTTTTTTTCTGCTATCAGTATGTTTAAATTGTTTATTTTGAGACATCACTGGGGTGAGTGAGTTTCTGACTGCGGCAGCAGGCCGGGACAGGGAACTCAGACATCCCTCCCACACTTCCTGGTCATCCTCAGGGGCTATTCTGCCCGATACCTCCTCTCTCTTCCTATCCCACCCAGCTTGCATCCACAACCCTCCCCCCCTCCGTCTGACTCCCTTCCCTCTTTGACCACATAACATCTCCCAGCCCAGCCTGTTCGGGCTCTAGGACCGCATCTGATTCGGCAGGGCAAACGGGAGGCTGGTAGCTCCTTTGTCCCCACTAGCCTGCCTGCAGCAAGCTAGGTAGGCC
Organism: Alexandromys fortis; assembly: GCF_014885135.2. Lineage (NCBI taxonomy): Eukaryota > Metazoa > Chordata > Mammalia > Rodentia > Cricetidae > Alexandromys > Alexandromys fortis. The sequence continues at coordinate 650,711 of NW_026068196.1, forward strand.
CTTTGTTTATGAACCACCCAAGCAGCAAGGAGATCCGGTCCAGGCACCAGGAGAGACATCAGGCTTGCATCCACAACCCACCCAGAGCTGTCCCAAGGAGTTCCATCTGGACGATAGTCCATGTTTGGGTGCTGAGGAGTTCCAGCTCAACGGGATGGTCCCTGCTTCTACACTGAAAAGATACACCCAGAGACTCACTCACAGCAAAGACTGGACCAAGACACCAGACCTCTCCTGGCTCCATTTGAAGGAGGAGATGGGAAGGCGCCAATGCAAGACTTCCTCCAACAACATGAAAGGCAACATGACTTCACCAGAATCAAGGGATCCCAAAACAAGAAGAATTGTACACCCTACTCCAGAAGATTTAGAAGAAATCGACTCAAAAGTGAATTATATGAAAATAATATCAAACCTTAAGCAGGAGGTGGAAAACTGCCATAAACAATTAGAGATTACAAACAAAAAGGTAGAGGAAATGAATAAATCACTCAAAGATATCCAAGAAAACCAAGAGAAACATGAAAAAGCAATCAAACAAGTAAGGGAAGCAGTTCAAGACTTGAAGAATGAAATGGAAGTAATGAAGAAAACACAAACCGAGGGAAGATTGGAGATGGAAAATCTGGGTAAACGAACAGGAACTACAGAGACAAGTACTACCAACAGAATACAAGAGATAGAAGAAAGAATATCAGATACTGAAGATACCATAGAGAAAATAAACACACTGATCAAAGAAAACAGCAAAACCAACAAATTCTCATCACAAAACATTCAGGAAATATGGGACACAATAAAAAGACCAAACCTAAGAATAATTGGAGTAGAAGAAGGAGAAGAGGTGCAACTCAACGGCCCAGAAAATATATTTAATAAAATTATAGAAGAAAACTTTCCCAACCTAAAGAAAGATGTACCTATGAAGG
>NW_026068196.1:661514-669298 GCF_014885135.2 Alexandromys fortis
AGATAGATAGATAGATGATAGATAGATAGATAGATAGATAGATAGATAGATAGATAGATAGAAAGATAGAAAGAAGAAAGGAAGGAAAAAAGGAAGGAAGGAAGGAAGGAAGGAAGGAAGGAAGGAAGGAAGGAAGGAAGGAAGGAAAGACCATAGCTGAGTTGTCCCTTTTGATAGTTGCTGGTGTGTGGGCTCCAGACATTACTGTCTATGACCCTTATTCTTTGTCACCTTTCAGAACTGATTGTAAGACTTTATTGCTGAAGACACTACATATTTAAGTCACAGACATGAAGAAATCACGCTGTTACTGAATCTGGAAGTTTTATCCCTGCTGAGCAACTTTCACAGTGAAGCATGCTTCTATGCACTCTGCCAGGGAAGGGGACGTAATCAATACTGTTGCCTAGCTGTAAACCTTGTGAGCAACAGTAATAACTAGCCTGCTTGGTAATGACATTTGGAATGATAGTAACACAATGTTGGGAAAGAACGCAAGCCTACTATTGGCAACTAGGACAAAGGTATAAGGCAGAGCGGGTCATAGGTCCTATGGAAGAGTCTAACAGTGTAATGACTCAGTAGTAAACTGTTTCCTAGTTTTTTTTTTTATCTTTTTCCTTCTATGTCAGTGCATCTCTTAGCCTTCATCATTGAAACTTATTTTTTTAAAATAAGTGACAATACAGAGATCCTGGACTGGTCAACATGCAAAGAATAAGAGACCGTGTGGTGCTTAGTTCTTAATGGGACATCTACATTATATACCTTTTAGCTCCATGACTCAGAGTTTATCCTTGAATAAAAAAATGATTGTCAGAGCCAGAAGTGGTGGATTTCTGCAGGATGAGTGCTTGCTGGAGAAGGCAGAGTCCTCGCACAGATGAACTCACAGGAGGTGGGATGCATCCAAGGTACTTGTATTACATCAAGCTAGCCAAAATCCTAATGTGGGTTGGAGAGAGTTTATGATGTCCCACATGTAAAATGAGGAGCTTTTGGTATTTGATGACTGCAAAGAAATGTAGAGACATCCCTTTTAAGAAATGGGGATCTGGGATTCTATTCACACTGCCATACATGGTCATATACTCATCATGTGCAGGCAGCACCAAGGACTCAGTAGGTTTTTTTTTAAGACAGGATATAAACATGGAGGGAAAGTGGTGGTGGGGGGATTCAGGAGAAGTAGAAGATGAGGAAATTTGGGTAGACTTGACCACAATACATTGATTTTTGTTTTAAATTCTATACAATAGCTATTTAAAGAACATCAATGTTTTCAAAGGCACGCAAATTGCTGATTGTCACCATAATTGAATAGGATGTTCACATCTTATATTAATCAAAATATATAGAATATAATGGACAAGAATTAAATGTTATGACAACTACAAAGTCTATAACAATAGTATGTTAATGCCTACCAATCAATTATAATGTATCTACCAATAGAGTGGGGATACTGATTGCTGGGGAATGTATTTGATTCTAGGCTGGTCAGTATTGAGGAAATATTACGTTCTCATCAATGGGACTTTGAACCAAAATTTTTCTAAAAATAGTCTTTTTTTTTTACAAGTAGTGTTTTACAAAGAAAGATCTAGAAGTACATGAGAGGAACAAATTCACTAATCTCAGAGAACACAAAGCATGTTGCAAACTATGATTTAAAAAGATAGAATTTGCAAACATGTAAAATTTTATTAGTGAGGAAAAAGTTAGAGACTATACTAGAAGTTAACTGGTATGTAAGAAATACTCTTTGAATTGTACACTGATTTTTAAATGCAGAATAAGTGACAAAATTAGATAATTGTAATATTCTAAACATTGCAATACTAACATATTAGTAAAAATTATTCTAAAATACTCATGTCAGTGACAATACGTAAAAGGATGAAGAGGAAATAATTCACTCACAATGAATTATTTGTAGTAGATCATTTTGAAAATTAAAATACATTTCCTTAGTGCCTTAAGCTAGTGAACACATCTACCGTATGAAACGCAGTAAATATTTATGTGTGGCTACTGCCCCTCCTTCTTATATCCTATGGAAGTAGATTTACAGGCCGAGGTTCTGATTCACTGGCTCTGAAGGAGGCTGAGAATTAGCATTTGACTGATGCAGGTGACCCACACATCACTGGATGCACTGAAAGCATGAAAGTCATGTTTACAGATGACATTAAGATTTCTGTAACTTTAATACAATTTAATCATATCATTTTTACCCTTTTCTGATATCACTCTTATTCTTCCTATGCTATATTCCCACTCATTCCCAAATTCATGGCTCCTCTTCATTAACCGTTATTGTTACACACATGCAAATGAATAATCATATAAATATAGTCTGATGAGTCTTCTTAGTGTTGCCTACATATTTTAGGGCTAGGGCCAGTGACTTGATATTAGATAGCCAATAAGGGTGCTCATTCCTGAGGAAGACTTATTTCTGCAGCTCTTCATCTAAGGGTGGTTCCTGATGCGATTTCTCTCACCTATGTAAGAATGTCTATTGTTTCTGGAACTATTCAGGTCTTAAGTAGCCATGTTGATGAAATATCATGATTGTAGTTTCCCTGTCATTGATAGAAGGCGCAATAATCCTCAGAGTTTGAGCATTCTTATACTGTGTGCTTTTAGATAATTCCTCTAACTGTTGCCCATAGCAAACATATCTCTTTTTGCAATTGAGCTGGAAACCTTCTCTGCTTAAATGACTCCCTTATATTTCAAGAACAAGCCTCACCCTCTGTGCTTTTCTTTTAGATCCCAAGTTATTTTTAGTTACCTTTATGACACTCCACATTTTTGGAATTCTGGGAGTTCAACATCAGCTGAAGAAAGTCCACTCGGTTCTGAAAACAGACACAATTTTCAAGGGCATAAGTTGTAATGTGAAGTAAAAAATGAGTATGGAATGAAGACCTTAAACTCTTATGAGGATATGGCCTAATTACAGTCAGACTATGTCTAAGTTTTCCTAAATCACTAGTGACACAAAAACTCATCCACAGATTTTGGAGAACAAAGAATCTATCAAGGTCTAGTATAATGCTAGCATGTCCAACACCCGTTCTTATGGCTTTTCCTCATTCTGAGTATCTGCATCTGCTAAGGACAGACCCTTACTGAATGATTATCAGTTTCCTATACTGCCATAGATAATTGTGTAGAAATAAATTTCGCAATCAATCTGTTGTTACTTGACATATTCTTAATCAATATCCCATACTCATCAACTACTGTTTCTGGAGCTCATTTTTTTGTTTTATGTGATCACCTACAAATGTTCCAAATCCCAGAATGCTCAACAAAATGAAGTAACCTTAGGAAAGATACTAATTCCCTGAGATTCTTCTGACATCATCTTTCTGCCATCATTCTTAGGCTATCATATAGGAAATATTAGTTAAAGCTGGATTACTCCAGTAACATGCTCAGTGCTCAAAGACATACCCCAAGCTTAAAGCAAGCCACAAATCACATTAAACAGACTAAATTTATCAAAAATCCAGACTCTAAGAGAGACATACATAGATCTAATCTACTTGGGAAGTAGAAAAAGACAAGAACTCCTGAGTAAATTGGGAGCACAGGGACCTTGGGAGAGGGCTGAAGGGGAGGGGAGTGGCAGGGAGGGAAACAGAGAAAAATGTAGAGCTTAATAAGAATCAATAAAATATCCTATTAGAACCTTGTCAGGGGAATGTGTGACATGTTATAGCAATACTTCAAAATTGAAATAAATTTTGTTATATTTTACCTCTTGGTTATTTTCAAGTCGATCTTTTTTGGTCTTTTCTACAAAAATCTTTAAAAATGTCATAGCTTCACTTGAAAATATGAAGATATTTAATTTTTCATATATTTTCTTAAGGAATGGAAAGAGTACTATAGATAAAAGAAAAAGACATGATTAAAATGAAAATTTTATTTAGTGACAGTTATTTTATTCACTAATGACAAAAATTCAATAATTTAGGTAAAAAACAACAAAAATGAAAACATATTGGTAGAAATGATTAGAATTATAAAATATAGAATGCCTACTATACCCCAAAATCTTTAAGTTACAAATAAAAACACACCTAGAAAGAAAAGTTCTGCTTCAGAAAGATTTTGTGTGGAATTCTATGAAATAGTTAACAGAAAATTCTAACCAATACTTCATATGCATTTTCAAAACTTAAAAAACTTGAGAGCATGCAAAATTTTAGTCTGGAAGCTAGTATTTCCTTGCTACTAAAATCAGAATATATCCTGGATAGGAATCCTGTATGGATATGTGATTTGCAAGTACTATCAGAAACTTTATCAAGAAATCACTCACCAACTGAATTCAGAAACATGAAATGAATCCTGGTCCATTATCATATATGTGATACCCAAGGAGGTACAAGACAGAATAAAGTCAAATCACACAAACAGCCAGAGACAGAGTATTATGATAAATTTTTAGGTAAAACTCAACATTCTTCCCTGCTTAACATTCTTACAAAAAATAGAAAGAGATGTAACTCGCTTTTGTTGATGAAAACTTTCTATGGAAACTAAGAGCTAACACAGAAATTGAATGAATAAATCTTTCCCATCATGTTCAGAGAAGAGGCAATGATAGCTTGCTATCTTCTCACCTCTATTCAGCAACTAAAACCAAAAAGCAGGTTTATATGTTGATGTGGAATTCCCCTTTTTATGTTGTGAATATCATTGGCTAATAAAGGAGTTACTTTGGCCTATAACAGAGCATTGCGTTAGGGGAACAGAGCTAGGTGGAGAAAATTAAACTGAATGCTGGGAGAAAGGAGGCAAAGTCAGAGAGATGCAATGTAGCCCTGCCAGAGACAGACACTGGAAACATTAGTTGGTAAGCCACAGCCATGTGGCAATACACAGATTAATGGAGATGGGTTAAATTAATATGTAAGAGTTAGCCAATAAGAAGTTAGAGCTAATGGTCCAAACAGTGATTTAATTAATACAGTTTCTCTGTGATTATATTGGGCTAAGCAGGCAGGAACCAACAAGTAGCTCTCTCCTTACAACAATATGTCTTTGCTTGTACAACATTGATATGCAAAAATACACAGGAATACAAAGTTATAATCACATGCAGTTGCACATCCATGATTACAACTCATTGGGGACTGAGGCAGAGACTCACACAATTTGAGAGTAGATTTAATTATTAGAATTAGTGTAAAAATTTTAGAAATTACAATTTTAGTGGTGGTATACATAGCCTTTTACATGCTACCCAAGAGTCATATCATGAAACTACCTCCAGCATTTGGTATTGAACTAAAATCTTGATTTTAGAGCAGACAGGTCTCTTGAATATATAATAAGAATATATAATAAGAATATAATTCTTATTATAATCCTTCTATCTCTATTGTATTACTGCTGGCATTAAAACTTCACCAAAACACTCAACATAATCATTTACTTTTATTTAATGCACTCATGTCTAAAGCAACAAATACATACAACATGAGATTAGCAAGAAAATAACATTTACAAAATCATGCTGTTTGGGCACTGGGACCAGGTAGTGAGTGCAACCAGTAGGGCGGGAGTTCATTTGTTTCAATAGCCAGCCTGCAGCAAGGTAGGCCTTTTGTATGCCAGCTACTTGGCCAGCAAGGAGACCTGATCTCAATACCAGAAGATCCATCAGTGGGGTGAGTGAGTTCCTGAACCACGGCAGCAGCCCGGGAGATGGAGCACAGACATTCCTCAACCTCCTATATTTCCTGGTCTTCCCGCAGGGGCTATTCTCCCTGGCTACTGCCTCTCTCTTCCTACCCCACCCAGCTTGCATCCAGAAAACCCCTCCCTTTTCCCTCCCCTCTTTGGGCCCATAACATCCCCTAGCTCAGCCTGTTTGGGCGCTGGGACGAGGTAGTGAGTATAACCGGGTGGGCAGGAGTTCCTTTGTTCCAATAGCCTGCCTACAGTAAGGTAGACCTTTTGTCTGTGAGCTCCCTGGCCAGCAAGGAGACCTGATCCTGTAAAAGAAGATCCATAGGGGAGCATTCAGAGGAAGATATGAGCAGGCACCAATGCAAGAATTCCTCCAACAATCTGAAAAACAACATGAAATCACCAGAACCCAGGAAATTTAAAACAGGAGGACTTAAACACCTTAATCAAGAAGAAGTAGAAAAAATTGACTTTATGAAAGTGATAGAGGCCCTTAAACAGGAGGTGAAAAACTCCCTTAAAGAAATCGATGAGAAGATACAAAAAGTTTGAAGAATTGAGTAAATCCATAAATGATATCCTAGGAAACCAAGGAAAAACAATCAAACAGATAATGGAAACAGTTCAAGACTAGAAAACTGAAATGGAGGCAAGGAAGAAAACACAAACCATGGGCCGGCTGGATATGGAAAATCTAGGTAAATGAATAGAGACTACAGAAACAAGAATAACTAACAGAATACAAGAGATAGAAGAAGGAATCTCAGATTCTGAAGATACCATAGAGAAAATAAACGCACTGATCATAGAAAACAGAAAATGCAACAAACTCTCATCTCAAAACATTCAGGAAATCTGGGACACAATAAAAAGGCCAAACCTAAGAATAATAGGGATACAAGAAGGAGAAGGAATACAGCTCAAAGGTCCAGAAAATATATTTAATAAAATTATAGAAGAAAACTTTCCCAACCTAAAGAAAGATATTCCAATGAAGATTCAAGAAGCATACAGAACACCGAATAGACTGGATCAAAAAAAATCCCCTTGCCATATAATAATCAAAACACAAAACATATAGAATAAAGAAAATTAAGAGCTGCAAAGGAAAATGGTAAAGTAACTTATAAAGGTAAACCTATCAGACTTACACCTCACTTCTCTATGGAAACCATGAAAGCCAGAAGGTCCTGGATAGATGTACTGCAGAAACTAAGAGACCATGGATGCAAGCCCAGACTACTATACCCAGCCAAGCTTTCGTTCACTATAAATGGAGTAAACAAATTTTTCCAGGATGGGGAGCTTGGGAAAAGGGGATGGTTGGGATATAGGAAGGGTGGATACGGGAGCAGAGAAATATATATCCTAATAAAGGGAGCCATCTTAGGGTTGGCAAGAGACTTGACTCTAGAGGGGCTCACAGGTGTCCAGGGAGATGTCCCCAAATAGTACCTTGGGCAACTGAGGAGAGGGAACCTGAAATGACCCTATCTTATAGCTATACTGATGAATATCTTGCATATCACCCTAGAACCCTCATCTGGTGATGGATGGAGATAGAGACAGAGACCCAAATTGGAGCACTGGACCAAGCTCCTAAGGTCCAAATGAGGAGCAGATGGAGGGAGAACTTGAGCAAGGAAGTCATGACCACGAGGGGTGCACCCACCCACTGTGACAGTGGAACTGATCTATTGGGAGCTCACCAAGGCCAGCTGGACTGGGACTGAATAAGCATAGGATGAAACTGGACTCTCTACACATGGCAGACAACGAAGGCTGATGAGATGCCAAGGACAATGGCACTAGGTTTCGATCCTAATACATGAACTGGCTTTGTGGGAGCCTAGCCTGTTTGGATGCTCACCTTCCTGGACCTGGATAGAAGTGGGAGGACCTTGGACTTGCTGCAGGGCAGGGAATCTGGACTGCTCTTCAGTCTCGAGAGGGAAGGAGAATGGACTTGGGGCAGGGGGAGATGAGTGGGGAATGGGGGAGAAGAGTGGGGGGAGGGGCGATGTGTGGGAAGAGGGGGAGGGAAATAAGAAACGGGGAGGAGGCAG
>NW_026068196.1:672659-679157 GCF_014885135.2 Alexandromys fortis
GGGGGAGGGAAATAAGAAACGGGGAGGAGGCAGGAATTTTTTTCAACAACTAAAAAAAATAATCAAAAAATAAAAAAAAAAACAAATTTAAACAATAAGTAGCCACAAATCCAAATCCAGCCTTACAGAAAGTAATAGAAGGAAAATCACAAACTAAAGAATCCAACAATGCCCACAATAACTCAGACATCTAGTGACCCTTCACCAGCACAACTCAAAGAAGGGAAACACACAAACTCTATTCCCCCCCCCAAAAAAATGACCAGAGTTAACAACTACTGGTCATTAATATCACTTAATATCAATGGACTCAATTCACCTATAAAAAGGCAGAGGCTAAGAGATTGGATACGAAAACAGGATCCAACATTCTGCTGTTTACAAGAAATACACCTCAACCACAAAGACAGACATCTACTCAGAGTAAAGGGTTAGGGAAAGGTTTATCAAGTAAAGGTTTGGGAAAGCAAATGGACTTAAGAAACAAGCAGGTGTGGCCATACTAATTTCTAACTAAGTTGACCTCAAACTAAAATCAATCAGAAGAGATGGAGAGGGACATTTTTTACTCATAACAGGATCAATTCATCAGGATGAAGTCTCAATCCTGAATATCTATGCCCCTAATATAAATGTACCCACTTATGTAAAAGAAACATTACTAAAACTCAAGGCAGTCATCAAACCATACACACTAATAGTAGGAGACTTCAACACTCCTCTCTCCCCAATGGACAAGTCAATCAGACAGAAAACTAACAAAGAAATAAGAAAATTAATGGAGGTAATGAATCAAATGGACTTAACAGACATCTATAGAACATTCCAGCCAAATAAGAAAGAATATAACTTCTTCTCTGCAGCTCATGGAACCTTCTCGAAAATTGACCACATACTCGCTAACAAAGCAAACTTCCACAGTTACAAAAAATATTAGTAACCACCTGTGTCTTATCAGATCACCATGGATTAAAGTTAGAATTCAACAACAATGTTACCCACAGAAAGCCTACAAACTCATGGAAACTGAACAGTCAACTACTGAACCACACCCGGATCAAGGAAGAAATAAAGAAAGAAATTAAAGTCTTCCTTGAATTTAATGAAAATAAAGACACAACATACGCAACCCTATGGGACACTATGAAAGCAGTCCTAAGAGGAAAGTTCATAGCACTAAGTGCCCACTTAAAGAAAACGGAGAAAGCACACATTGGAGACTTAACAACCCACCTGACAGTTCTAGAAAAAAAAAAAGAAGCAGACTCACCTAGCAGGAGTAGAAGACTGGAAATAAACTGAGGGCTGAAAGCAATGAAATAGAAACACATAAAACAATCCAAAGAATCAATGAAACAAAAAGCTGGTTCTTGGAGAAAATCAACAAGACTAATAAACCCCTATTCAAACTAATCAAATGGCAGAGAGAACACACAAATTAATAAGATCAGAAATGAAAAGGGGGACATAACCATAGACACAGAGGAAATTCAGAGAATCATTAGATCTTACTAAAAAAGCCTGTATGCCACAAAAATGGAAAATGTAAAAGAAATGGATATTTTTTAGATAGGTACCATATACCAAAGTTAAACCAGGACTAGGTAAACAATCTAAATAGAATTGTTACTCTTGAAGAATTAGAAGTTGTTATCAAAAACCTCACTACCAAAAAAAAAGCCTAGAACCAGATAGTTTCAATGCAGAATTCTACCAGAACTTCCAAGAAGACCTAATACCTAAACTCCATATTGTATTTCACAATATAGAAACAGAAGTTTCATTGCCAAATTCCTTTTATGAAGCTACAATTACCCTGACACAGAAACCACACAAAGACTCAAACAAGAAAATGAATTACAGGCCAATCTCACTCATGAACATTGACGTGAAAATTCTCAATAAAATACTGGCAAACCAAATTGAAGAACACATTAAAAAAATTATCCATTATGATCAAGTAGGCTTTATCCCAGAGATGCAGGGTTGGTTTAACATATGAAAAAAATCTATCAATGTAATCCATCATATCAATAAACTGAAAGAAAAAACAATATGATCATTTCATTAGATACTGAAAAAACATTTGAGAATGTTCAACACCCCTTTATGATAAAGGTCTTAGAGAGATTAGGGATACAAGGGTCATATCTAAATATAATAAAAGCTATATACAGCAAGCTGACAGTTAACATCAAATTAAATGGAGAGAAACTCAAATCCATTCCAATAAAATTAGGAATAAGACAAGGCTGTCCACTCTTTCCATACCTCTTCAATGTAGTGCTTTAAGTTCTAGCAATAGCAATAAGACAACATAAGGGGATCAAGGGGATTTGAATTAGAAAGGAAGAAGCCAAATTTTAGTTATTTGCAGATGATATGAGAGTATACATGAGACCTTAAAAACACCACCAAAGAACTCCTATAGCTGATACACACCTTTAGTAATGTGGCAGGATAGAAGATCAACTCCAAAAAATCAGTTGCCCTCTTATACACAAAGGATATGGAAGCAGAGAGGGAAATCTGAGAAGCTTCACCTTTCACAATAGCCACAAACAGCATAAAATATCTTGGGATAACTCGAACCAAGGAAGTGAAAGATCTATTTGACAAGAACTTTAAAGCATTGAAGAAAGAAATTGAAGAGGATACCAGAAAATGGGAGGATCTCCCTTGCTCTTGGATTGGGAGGATCAACATAGTAAAAATGGCAATTTTACCAAAGGCAATCTATAGATTCAATGCAATTCCCATCAAGGTCCCATCAAAATTCTTCACAGATCTTGAGAGGACAATAATCAACTTTATATGGAAAATAAAAAAGCCCAGGATAGCCAAAAGAATCTTATAAAATAAAGAAACTTCTGGAGGCATTACCATCCCTGACTTCAAACTCTATTACAGAGCTTCAGTAATGAAAACAGCGTGGTATTGGCATAAAAACAGAAATCGATCAATGGAATCGAATAGATGTGGATTTTAACCCACAATCCTATGAATACCCAATTTTCAATAAAGGTGCTAAAAGTATACAATGGAAGAAAGAAAGCATTTTCAACAAATGGTGCTGGCATAACTGGTTTTCAACCTGTAGAAGAATGAAAATAGACCCATATCTATCACCATGCACAAAAGTCAAGTCTACATGGATTAAAGACCTCAATATCAATCTGAACACACTGAACCTAATAGAGGAGAAAGTGGGAAGTACTCTACAACATATGGGCCCAAGAGATCGCTCCCTAGGTATAACCCCAGCAGCACAGACAGTAAGGGCAACATTGAATAAATGGGAACTCCTGAAACTGAAAAGATCTGTAAAGCAAAGGAAACTGTCATTAAGACAAAAAGGCAACCTACCTACTGAGTGAAGATCTTCACCAACCCCGCAACAGACAAAGTTCTGATCTCCAAAATATATAAAGAACTCAAGAAACTAGACTTTAAAATGCTAATTATCCCAACTAATAAATGGTGCACTGAACTGAACAGAGAATTCTCAACAGAAGAAAGTCAAATGGCCAAAAGACACTTAAGGTCATGCTCAACCTCCTTAGCAATCAGGGAAATGCAAATCAAAACAACTTTGAAATACCATCTTACACCTGTCAGAATGGCTAAAATCAAAAACACCAATGATAGCCTTTGCTGGAGAGGATGTGGAGAAAAGGGAACACTCATCCATTGCTGGTGGAAATGCAAACTTGTGCAACCACTTTGGAAATCAGTGTTTCGGTTTCTCAGGAAATTCGGGATCAACCTACCCCAGGACCCAGCAATACCACTCTTGGGAATATACCCAAGAGATGCCCTATCATATTACAAAAGCATTTGTTCAACTATGTTCATAACAGCATTATTTGTAATAGCCAGAACCTGGAAACAACCTAGATGCCCTTCAGTGGAAGAATGGATGAAGAAAGTGTGGAATATATGCATAATAGAGTACTACTCAGCGGTAAAAACAATGACATCTTGAGTTTTGCATGCAAATGGATGGAAATAGAAAACACTATACTGAGTAAGGTAACCCAGACCCAAAAAGATAAACATGGCATGTACTCACTCATAATTGGTTTCTAGACATAAATAAAGGACTTTGAGCTTATAATTCGTGATCTTAAAGAAGCTAAATAAGAAGGTGAACCCAAAGAAAAACATATAGTTATGCTCCTGGATATTGGAAGTAAACAAGATTACCGGGCAAAAATTGGGAACTTGGAGGTGGGGTGGGATGGGGGTAAGGGGAAATGGGGAGAGAAAAGTGAGAAGGGGAGAATGGGGAGAGCTTGGGGGAATGGGATGGTTGGGATGGAGGAAGGGTGGATATGGGAGCAGGGAAGTATATATCTTAATTAAGGGAGCCATTTTAGGGTTGGCAAGAGACTTGACTCTAGAGGGGTTCCCAGGTGTCCAGGGAGATGTCCCCAGCTAGTTCCTTGGGCAACTGAGGAGAGGGAACCTGAAATGGCCCTATCCTATAGCCATACTGATGAATATCTTGCATATCACCATAGAACCTTCATCTGGTGATGGATGGAGATAGAGACGGAGACCCTCATTGGAGCACTGGGCTGAGCTCCCAAGGTCCAAATGAGGAGCAGAAGAAGGGAAAACATGAGCAAGGAAGTCAGGACCACGAGAGGTGCACCCACCCACTGAGATGGTGGGGCTGGTCTATTAGCAGCTCGTAAGGCCAGTGGGACTGATGGAACATGTGATAAAACCGGACTCTCTGACTGTGCCTGACAATGAGTGCTGATGAGAAGCCAAAGACAATGGCACTGGGTTTTGATCCTACTGCATGCATTGGCTTTGTGGGAGCCTAACCTGTTTGGATGCTCACTTTCCTAGACCTGGATGGAGGGGGGAGGACTTTGGACTTCCCACAGGGCAGGAAAGCCTGACTGCTCTTCAGACTGGAGAGGGTGAGGGAGAGGCGTGGGTGTAGGGGGAGTCAAATGGGAGGCCAGGAGGAGGCGGAAATTTTTCAATAAAAAAAAAGACAAAATCATCAAAACATAAATAAACATGGTCCAACCACTACACTCTGGTCCAACTAGCTGCTTCACAATCACGGTGGATAGTCCAGGAAGAATATGAAGTTGAAAGTCAACATGCAAAAATATTCTGGAGCAGGATTTTTGGGAAAATATGTACAGAGGATCTTTCAGCAGTGAGACAACCCATTATCTGTCTAGTTGATTTTATTATCCGTAGACCACCCCATTCTCATTTTCTTTGAGTTATTCTTTATTTATATTATATCCAAGTTCAATTTAGAAGGCCATTACAATTTCTCCATTTTTTCATTTTATGTAAGGTTTTGGGAAGCTTTCTCTATATAACTTTCTTCTCTTTTGAACATGGAACGCCCTGCTTGATAGGTCCTCTGTGACTCAGTTTCCCTTGAGATGAAACTCTTCTACATGATGTGACTGTACAAACCTACCTCTCCTTTTTTTCAGTTTATCTTGATTCAAATTTCTCAGACCTATAAAAGTATTTGGCAATTGTGAATAACCACATGTGATATGAACACACAATGGGGGATGACAGGGCTAGATCATAGAGTGGAGAGAGTGAGATAAGGCAGAGAATTAAGTGTTTATGTATACACTATGAGAAGCTTTTAACTTTGCATATAATGGAAAATAAATTACAATGTTTACATGGTTGAAAAATAGGCTCATACCTACAGAGAAAAGTAGTGGTTTGAAAAAGCCATATGTTACTAGCTTTCTGGTATTTTTCAGAAAGGGATCCTCGGGGTTGTTGAGGGAATCAATGTTTACTCCAAACGATGTGGCAGTGATCACGTCCGTACTGTAGGCCCCAAAGATCCTGAGGAGAGACACAGAGGAGTTAACAAGTAACACACACAACCTGTGAGCTGTCTGACAATTCATCTGTAGCCCGAGTTTATCATTGTGATGTTTTCAGAATTCAGCATGACTTTGCTAGCCACACCATTTCCAGAACCTTCTCCATTTTCAGTTTGATGATGTTAGAAAAAACTTGTTTTTTTTTTCTGATATTTTTCTAAAATCCTCCACAGAAATTGAAGCTTGAGACTGTCTAGTTATAAACAATAACATTCTTTCCTCACCAAATACCTCTCATGTACCACTCTGATGGTCCTCTCCTTTGGGGGTGCTATTAATTTAAAATTTTCAATTATTTTACATCTGGATTGCAGCCCTCCTTTCCCTATTCCTTCCTTAGACTTCCTCTTTACCCCTCCCCCATACACTCCTCCTCAGTTTCCATTCAAAAAGGGGCAGACCTTTATTTATCTCTAGAAACCAATTATGAGTAAGTACATCCCAAGTTCATCTTTTTGGGTCTGGGTTACCTCACTCAGGATAGTGTGTTCTATTTCCATCCATTTGCATGCAAAATTCGAGAAGTCATTGTTTTTTACCGCTGAGTAGTATTCTAATGTGTATATATTCCACACTTTCTTCATCCATTCTTCCATTGAAGGACATC
>NW_026068196.1:680080-699329 GCF_014885135.2 Alexandromys fortis
GAGGGAAATGGGAGGCGGGGAGGAGGCGGAAATCTTTTTTTTTCAATAAAAAAATTATATTAAAAAAAGGGGGGGCAGACCTTCCTTGGGCATCAACAAAGCAAGGCAGTCCTTATCACACTGTTAGGAGCCTCACAAACAGATCAAGCAACATGACTGTCACCTGCATGCAGAGGGCCTAAGCTGGTGCCATTCAGGCTCTCTGACTACCAGTCCAGATTCCATGAACTCCTATGAACTCAGGTCAGCTGTCTCTACCTCTCATATGTATTATTTGCCACTTCCACTGCTATTCTAAAATATTCTTTCTTTCAAAACTATATGATTTTCTTCTAGAACATACAATAAGACAACAACTAACCGAATTTTGTGTTGCATACACAAGGGGGACTCTCCCAAGGCAATCTGGAAGGGAACTGTTACTTCTCACAAGGTTCATAGCAGAATAACATCACATTCCTCTTTTACTTTGGTGCTGAAATAATTCAACATGCAGAACGGTAGCTGATGGGAGTCATGTGACTTTTTTGGGAAACAATGTCTAAGAATAGCTTTAACAGCTCTCTTTGTGGCAAGTCTACTTGGCAAGGATTTGTGGACAGTTCCCTGCATAATTCTGGACAAGACCCTAAGAGCACGTGTGTTATGTGCTTTCCTTGTTTTTACTATGCTGGCTACACTGCTGACCTGATGGGTGACTGTATCATGAAGTTTAAAGATACATATTTGTATAACTGTTCTGGGAAGAATGATTTTGACCACAAGAATCTTAAAGAAATACTGTTACATACATAATACCAAGAGTTAATGGAAACATTCAAGGAACAGAACAAGCAAAATCACAGAAACCCACTGTTCTATCATTTAATAACTATGCCAATACCCCTAAGAAGTTAAGGAAGATAAACATAAGGCCAGGGGATAAGCAATGGCAACAAAAGAATAAGTTTCCAGGTTACGTTGCTTATAGAACAAAATGGAAAAGCCTGGCATTCCCCAAGAAGGAGTAGAACAGTAAAAAATATAGAATGGATTGATCCAATTCTGGTTGGTAAGTTGATTGTGAGAACCCAGATCATACTGGATGGCACAGATGTAAATATTAAGCACAAGAGAGAAAATTGTCCTTCACCCTGCATGATACTGTGACCATATGTGCTGACAAACAGGAAAACTGTTCTACATGAATGTGTGCCTAGTTAGAAAGTTCCTATTTAGCTTTTAAAACTGCTCATGTTTCTGATAATAGAAATATAGATCCAAAAGATAGCATCTACCTATAGGAGAGTTAGGAGACAGAAAGGGAAAGAGGCAAGGGACAACCCGGTAATCATTGTAATAATATTTAGAGACTTAGAAAGTAAAAATTGGTTGTAAAACTGTTCATGCGAGCTATTGAAACTGCATAAATAAAGACTGTTTGAGCTATCTGGGGCCACTTCATTAAACAGCAACAGGTGGTCACAATTTCTTTGTGGCAATGATTCCACACTTCTGTCCCAGGTCCATGAATCCATCTGGAGCAAAGTCTCCAAAGTCTGCAGTAATAAGCTACCTGGCAGGCAAGGGGAGATCTCCCTATGAGGCAAAGAGGCCCCAGAAAATGTGTACCCCACTACTCACACTTTCATGTTAATGGGCTTGCCTTTCTCTGCTTCCTGGCTCATGTTTTTCACCAGCACATCTCCACACTTCTGGATGATGGGGAACATCTAAGCACAATACACAAAACATTCTGTTGTTAAAATGTGAGGTTCTGAGTCCCAAAATAACAAGACATCTGCAATTATGAGAAGATAATCATGTTTTAAGTGTATTAAATCTCAATAGAGCAAAGACCATTCTTAGAACATAATGCTCAAAAGGACATCCCTTCGAAGCGATACTGGTTTTAGTTGTTCTCAGATATACTCTTCTACATGTATCATACAAGTCCTTCATTTTCTTACCTCTTTCAGTTTTCCACTGGTAAAGGCTGGACTTAGTAATGTTCGAACTCTCTTCCAATTTTCATTCTCACAAGCAGCGACACCCTTTTTCAATAACCCATTTGGACCAGAAGTCTACAATATCAAGAAAAATGGATTTTGCCCTTCACGAGATTGGTTATCTTAACAGTTGTAAAACATGGATAAAAGAAAGAACACTCCCTTAATGTAGTTTCTGACCCTCTTCTAGGTGTTTAGTTCTATTCTAGAATCTCAACAAGTTTTAATTAAAATGCTTTAAACTGGGACTGGAATGATGTCTTATTGGTTAAGTGTACTTGCTCTTCTTGTAGAGGACCCTGTTTCAATTATCAGCACCTATATTCGGTGGTGCACAACTAACACCATTTGCAGGTATCTGATACCTACTTCTTGTTTTTATGATCACTCGTACACATTCAATGCACATACGTACACTCAGATACACACATGAAAAATAAATTAAAATATGTAAAATGCCTCAAACTAAAATAAGGATAATATAACCACATTGTGTGGTGTAAAGTGGTTATATTACAATATTATTTCAGCTCAATTTCTTCTGCTGAAAAACTGCCTGTATAGGTGAATAAGCAGGTAGAAAATCTAAAACAGTCTCCAACGCAGTACAGAAAATACTGGATAGTTTTCTTAGTTTAGATCTCTATTGTTGTGATAAAGACTATAACCAAACCACTTTGGGGAGTAGAGGGTCTATTTTAGCTTCCAATTCTCAAGTCACACTCCAGTAGTAAGAGAAGTCAGGGCAGGGACTGAGAGTCAGAACCTAAGGGCAGGTCCTGAAGCACAAGCCATGGAGGAATGCCACTTACTGGTTTCCTCCTCATGAATCACTTAGCCTGCTTTCATACACAACCTAAGATTAACTGCCCAGGAGTGGCATCCATCACAGCAAGTGGGGCCCTCAGTAACTAAGAAAATGCCACATATTCTGTCTACAGGTGACCTGGGGCAAGCATTTTCTCAGTTGGGGTTCTAAATAAGACTATGTTTGTGCCATGTTGTCAAATAGCAACTAGCACAATAGGGTCCACATAAGAGGCTATAATGGCAAACTTAATTCAGACCAGTTTTGTACTTGCAACTATCAGCAGCATTAGCTTTTTTTTTAAAAATAAAGACATGATGTAATAATTCTTAAAATTTTCAGAAATACTGAAAGGACCATGTTTTGCTTTTGTAAGTATTACTTGAATGTAATGGAAATATTTTTTCATGTTTGGTTATACAGGAATATAAGCAGAAGAGAAATATAATTATATTTTCCAAATGGAGATTTCATTCCATCATATGCATATGTATTTGATTCTAACTTGAAATTTTCCAGTATTTCTTCATTATAAAAATATATGTTATTAGTTATAGAACTTCTTCCACATGGCAAAAACATCATTAAACAAAGCCTTTGTGGAGAAACACTGAAGGTTTTCCTTTACGAAAACATTTTAAAATACCAATCCTCACCCTTTATTCCAACTCAGTCTGACAGTTAGTTCAATGAGAGAAAAATAATAAATTAAAATGCATGCAGATTTCATTGGAAAGAAAAGTATTTCTATATTTAACTGTTGTCATTAACTACATGGAACACCTAACAATTATACACAAAAAATTAAGAATATGTTAAGTGACAGAATATCTCTAACCACTCCTACCTAAGGCCCAGGGAACATTTTAGAAGGAGTTGAAAGACTTCAAGAACTAGAGCAGTATTGCCAGACTGGCCTCTGAACATGACAGGACTATAGCACACATGAACTCTTAGTTGCTATGGTTACCCCAAGACACAAAGAAGATTAGTAAAATTAAAAAGAAACAACATTGAGGGGAAAGTGGATCTTGATACCACCTCCCCATCTAATGAACTAATGATAGTGTTTTGCTTGTATGTATGTATACATGTATGTATGTATACATGTATGTATGTTATGGAATATTATTTTCACTAGGTATAAACATTTGTTTATGCTGCAGAATATTACTTTAACTTTGTAGAGGTGTGTTACTTTTTTGTTTGCATTTGTTTAACAATGTAAGGATGTATGTTTAATTATATAAAAATGTGTTGCAACTGTTTCACCTTGCCTGCCCAAGGCACCTGATTGGTCTAATAAAGAGCTGAGTGGCCAACAGCTAGGCTGAAAGGATGGGTGTGGATGGTAGGCAGAGCGAATAATTAGGAGAAATGTAGGCTCAAGACAGAGAAGAATGAATGAGATAAGGAGGAAGTAAGAATGAGGGAGGATCCCAGGTCCATAAGCCAGGCAGTCATCAGCCATCCAGATATAGAGACACTGAGAAAGGAAGAAGGTAAAAGGAAGCAAAAGTGTAGATAAAGGGAAGTGGACTAAAATAAGACCTATGATAAAGCCAAGCATTCATAAATAATATTAAGACTTTCTGTCATGATTTGGGAGTTGGTTGGTGGCCTAAAATAAAAACCATATGTATGTATGTGTGTATGTATGTATATGTATCACATATGTGTAGTGTCTTTAGAGTGAGACAAGGGCATTGAATCCAATGGTATTGGAGCTACAGTTGGTTGTTTGGCACCACACTACTGCAGAATATTGGACCCTTGTTCTCTGTAATAGCAGTCAGCATTCTTAACTGCTGAGTCATCTTTATAATACATGTGGTATTATAAAACTGCTAACAAACTGTCTTTGGCACTAGTGCAGAAACTACTGTTGTTCTTTCTGAGTAGACATTTATTTAAAACATTTTACGGTCTACAGGAATGTGTACAGACTTGGGGAATGCTGCCATCTGGGCATGTAAATGTCATTGCAATCTTGAAATCCCACCAAACATGGTAAATTACACAGGACCACCACAGGAAAGACCCATAAGGGTTCTGTCATAGAGAAAGAAAGAGTTCATAAGATCCTGTCCTACACTGAGGATTTATAGATATGTAGTGGTTACCTATGAAGGGAGAACCACGTTCTTCTGCATTGTAGATACTGGGAGGATGTCAATGTACAAATGTGCTCTTGTAACCAACCTATATTAAATTCATTGAGACACCATAATTTAAAAAAAAAACAGTAGAAGGAAGAATAATTAGAAAGAGGAAGGGAAAGAGCAAGAGTGGAAAAACAAGTGTAGGTAATTGGAGCTAAATATAAGCAAACTACATTAAATATGTATATATGATATGTATATATTAGCATATGTCCTTGAAATATGATTGAGCATCTTTTGGATATATGCCCCAGAGTGGTATTGCTGGATGCTGAGGTAGGTTGATTCCTAATTTTTTGAGAAACCACCATACTAATTTCAAAAGTGGTTGTGAAAGTTTGCATCTCCCCCAGCAATAGATGAGAGTTCCCCTTACTCCATATCCTCTCAAGAGTAAACTCTCATTGTTTCTTTTTTCTTAGCCATTCTAAATTCTGTGAGATGGTATCTCAGAATTGTTTTGATTTGCATTTCGCTGATGGTTAAGGATATTGAACATTTTCTTAAGTGTCTTTTGGCCATTTGAGATTCTTCTGTTGAGAATTCTGTACCCCCTTTTTAATTGGATTATTTGGAATTTTGACGTCTAATTTCTTGATATATATATGGAGGTCAGTTCTCTATTTAATGTGGAGTTGGTGAAGATCTTTTACTATTCAGTAGGCTGCCTTTTGCCTTATTGACTGTGTCTTTCCGTTTACAGAAGCATCTCAGTTTCAGGATGCCCCATTTATTTATTGTTGCTCTCACTCTCTCTGCTACTGGGGTTATATTTAGGAAGTTGTCTCATGTGGCCACACATCGAAGGCTACTTCTCACTTTACCTTCTATCAGGTTAAGTGTGGTCGGATTTATATTGAGGTCCATTTGGACTTGAGTTTTGTGCATGGTGATAGATATGGATCTATTTTCATTCTTCTACAGGTTGACATCCAGTTAAGCCAGGACCATTTATTGAAGATGCTTTAATTTTTCCATTGTATATTTTTAGCTTCTTTGTCAAAAATTAAGTGTCCATAGGTGTGTGAATTAATATCCAGGTCTTCAACTTCATTCCATTGGTTTACCTCTCTGCTTTAAGGTTTGAGAATTTCTTCTTTGGGAAGATTGAATAGCATGAAGACACACAACACTCCTTGTATATTGTTGGCAAATTACACCATATACCTAAGTACTTTATAGTAAAAGGTTTGCTTGTTTATGTGTTTGTTTTGTCAACTGGAAATTGAACCCTGGGCTAGGTGACTAATCTACCACTGAACAACACCTCCAACCTCTCATAATACAATTTTTAAATGAATGCTTACATTTTTACTGTTTACTTTTGAGATTATGATACAGTTACAAGATTTCTCCTTTGTTATTCCTCTTTCTAAACTCTTCCATATATTCTTTCCTGATCTCTTTCATAGTCAAGATTTTTAAAAAATAATTGTTGTTACAAACATATAAACATATGTATACACATAAATAATTTCAAATATAACCTCTTCAGTTTGTATATTGCTCACATTAAGAGAAGAGAAAAATATACCTGCCGATTTGTGAAGACAGAATAAAATTCCTTCACTAGCACTTTTCTGATCATGTCTGGCTCTGCAATGACCAGAAGAGGCTGCTTCCCATCATACAATCTGTATTAGGAAAAGAGATATGGTTAAACTTTGTTCCTGATGTTACCTCTGGTTCTACAAGAAAGGGCGACAACTACTGCTAGCTCAACCACAGAAGCCACTTGTTACTTCTGGAAATGAAGAATAACATAACCCAGGAAAAGATGAAATACAGACCACTATATGAGCACATTTGGGAATGAACTGTGCTGTCCTTTATAATTTAAGTTCAAAGACAGTTTTAAATTCCAGCCCAAACAGCACAAAAGTAATATGTTTTAAGTTAGTCAGGGAGGTCAGAGAAAAAGCAAGAAAGCACAAAACTCTGAAGGAAAGAGTGCTTGGAATGCCAAGATACAGATCAAGAGTTCAGATGACACTGGATCTTAGGCTTTTGTGTCCCAGGGACATGGACAGTTTTATATNTAGATCTATATAAATAATAGATACTACTAATTAAGAATATGATTGCACTGACAGCAATGAAGTATACTGGTAACCTGAGAAAAGAGCCATATTGGTATCTACCATGCAGTGTGCAGCCCTTGATAAGACCTTTCAAGTACAGCTTCTCAAATTTGTGTTTCCCTAGCTTTTATCTTATCTACACATGCTCTGATCCTCATATGGAGCCCAGGTAAGGAAGGGCCTCCAGATTGCCTCTGGAAACTGGGTTATTTCATATGTTACTATGCTTAACTTGATGTTTTACTCATTTCCTATTTCACCTTAGGATTTACCCCTAAGAGACATGGTCCCAAAAATAGTTGTGAAGGATCAGAGAGTTGATGGTGAAATCAATCTTCTGTAACTCTTTCCATGTCAATAAGGGCCATAATCCTCAACCAAAGGATCATGAGTCTTTTTCCCTAAAAATATAAAACTCTTATTTGGAAGAAAGTCCTTTGATTCCAAAAATTAGTCATTGCCTTAAATCCTATATCATATATGGTTTAGTTTGTTCAACATTTAAAATTATTAACTATCTATGCTTGGAATGGAGGCTGGTATTGGATTCCTTCCTAGTTTGTATAATAACATGGGCTTGTGAACTTCAGTATAAACATACAAAAATTAAAAAGATATATTGATGTCAGAATGACAATAAGTGTATTCAAATTTAAAGATAAGCTATTTTTTATTTCATATGTAAGTGTGAACATAACTATGATGAATGTGCAGAAGCTCTTGAATGTCTGAGGTTGTATCAGATTTCCTGGGTGTGAGTGACCATATGGGTGTTGGGACCCAACTGTGGATATTCTGTAAAAGCAACAATTGCTATTCACTGCTGAAACATCTCTCCAGCCCCTAAAGATAAACTATGAACAATTAACGAGCAATAATATTACAAGAAGTTCCTTTAGAGCTATAAGAGATGCAGCACAGCACAGTCTCGGCAATCGGTCACCTGGCCATGCCAACTCAGCAGACCCTGTGATTAGTACTGTGGTTTCTGTTGATGAATGAGAAGAGATGAAGGGACAGAACCTCCTCCACTATGTTTTTGACACACAGTACAGCGATGTCACTTTTCCCCAGGCTCTTACCAAAACCCCAGGAGTTTTGAGAGGGAAGATCTGCTGCTGTTGGCTCAATCATCACACAAAGCAATAAATAAAAATCCTAGAAGGCAACAGCATGGTTTAACTCATCCTATACCTGTTCTTCAAAGTGAGTAGTATGTGTTGAGAGACTATATCCCATACATTCCTGCTAAATAGTCATTGACTATTTTCAAATGTAAAAAAAAAAAAAAAGACAAAGAAAATTCATCAAGATGTGATGTCACAGACCCCTAGGATCAGTAGTCAGGGGGCAGATATTGAAGTCAGTGACATCCGGTCCAATGTGGGCTTCATAGACACTTCCACAACAACCTAAGACACATTTAGATCTGGCCTGAAAAAAGAGGGAGAAAACCAAGGAAGACCCAAACCTGAATAAAGAACTAGAGAAAACCAAGAAATGCTGAGAGTGAAAGAAATACTCTTCCCAGGGAAGACTACACCAATTGATTATTCACTTACACATGGTCAGTTCTGAAAACATACATATGAGTGTCATTTTACAAACTGAGCAGGTTATACTTAAAAATCTATCTATCTATCTATCTATCTATCTATCTATCTATCTATCTATCTATCTATCATCTATCTATATGCATGTATACACACAGATATATGCATTTACATATATTCAACATTTACATATGTCTATATATGTGCATGTAGTAGTAATTAATGAAAAGACAATGTGTCTGAAAGACAGCAATGAGGGGAATATGGAAGCATTTGAAGGGAAAAAAGGGAAGGGAGAAATGAAGCAGTATTATAGTCCCAAACAATAAAAGAAATAATAGATATAAAATAATTACAAAGTTTTGATATAGGAAATTAAACTAAAAGTAATCACAAATATGCCTGTTTTGGGGTAGCCTGTCTTTAAAAAGTATATATTTACTGTAAATACTTTTATAAAGTGATTTTGCTTTTCTTTAAGTATAAATCAGTTGGGAAAGAAGTGCTCTCCTGAATTATAAGGACACATTACATGTCATCTGAAATAATACATTCCACACAATTTAAAAGTTCTAAGGAAAAGTAAATGAAGGCAAGGACCATTACATATCACTGGATGGAAGTAATATTATGTGTCCCTGGATCATGAAAAGATTGCCTACAACTTTCTCAGTCTTTTAGACTGTGAGTTTTAACATACATACATATGGAAATACTGGCAGGACATGCTGTCACACACTTAAAAATAGGCAAATGTGATTATTACTGAATAGGACAAGTAATCACACATGCATTTCCAGGGTGGCCTGCTCTGGGTGCTGAGGAGAAAACATGGGGTTTCAAGGGGCCTTACAGTGTTGGGTGGTTGGGCACTATTTTGGTGAGCAAATGTAAGGTGTGTTATAGGAGAGAGGGAGAGAGAGAGAGAGAGAGAGAGAGAGAGAGAGAGAGAGAGAGAGAGAGAGATCCTGTGAAGAAAGGTAGATTGAAGAGGTGAAAACAGTGACAAGTGGACTGAGGTTAAGTGTCACCCAGGACCGTGGCGATATCTTGGCCTGGGCTGCTGCCAAGGCCCATGTCTGATACAACAATAGGCCTAGAAGTGTGGGAGCCCGCGAGGGTCCAACATAAATTCCTTAACCTGACTGGAACGGAGTCGTGAGGAATAAAATTGACACAGCTTACACCCTCATCATGGAAAAAGCCAGAATCACCGTTTATTGTCCAAACATCTTATATACCCACACCAAATTGAGCAGGGGGGGGCACATTAAGCCATCACCTAGGCAACCAGGTGCCTGGGCTCAAGTCTCATCCGCATCTGGCAGTCAGGTAGGTCCTGAATTAGCATCTCTATAAGACATCCTCCAAATTACAAAAGGAAGGAAGACATCAGCTTTAGTCAAACATCTCTTCTCAGGTAATCCACATTTTTTTTTTTTCGAGACAGGGTTTCTCTGTGGCTTTGGAGCCTGTCCTGGAACTAGCTCTGTAGACCAGGCTGGTCTCGATCTCACAGAGATCCGCCTGCCTCTGCCTCCCGAGTGCTGGAATTAAAGGCGTGCGCCACCATTTTAACAAAAGAAGCTAGGAGCAGGCATCCTGGCTTTTGTTAAGGGCAGAGACAGCTTGTCTGCAGAGCTACATGATCCGCTCAAACCGGGCTAATGGCTTTTGTGCCATATCGAAATATGGGCTCACACAGAAGATAGGATTACACAGAGTTGGAACAGCCCCTCCTTAGCTGCAATGCTAGGGAGAACTGTCCCTGTCCATTATCAACTGTAGCACTGAGAAGAGGCTAATATACCTTGCTTGGACTGCAAAGTAAAGCTAACTGATGATGGGTGAGCTGGCCCTGCAAACATGAGAGTGGGAAAGAGGATCCCATCCTCTCTTGTTGGCCATGTGGTAGCATAAGTGAAAGAAAGATGCCCCACCTCATCCCCTCACCACCTGCAGTAGGAAAAGGATATGACCTAACCCCTTGCCAACTGCATCACTCCTAAGAACAGGTTCTTTGCCTCACTTGGGCAAAACAGTATAGCTGATACTGTACACAGGGTGCAGGTGAGTCACCCAGAACAGTGAGCGTGGGAGGTCTGGCCCTGCTCATCATCTGCCACTTGGCTTGTACGAGGGAAAGGTGCTCCTCGCTAAGACATCTGTTGCAGGTTGGGAGAACTGGCACTGAGGTCATTAGAGTGGAAGAGTTGTCTCTGTCCCTCACCAGCTGCAGGACTCAGGAGAGTAGTAGCCCCCCACACCACACCTGGTCAACAGAATGCAGGTGAGCTGGCCCTGGTGGTGTTTATGTAGGTGAGCTGGCCCTGAAGGCATGAAAGCAGGAAACGGGTCCTGCATCATACTCACAGCTGCACAGAGTGAACTATCAATGGCAGTGCTGAAGAGCTCACCCTTGTGACTCTGACCAACCCTGCAATAACAACACAGTCCCAAGCCGGGTGACGGTGGCGCACGCCTTTAATCCCAGCACTCGGGAGGCAGAGGCAGGTGGATCTCTGTGAGTTCGAGACCAACCTGGTCTACAAGAGCTAGTTCCAGGACAGGCTCCAAAGCCACAGAGAAACCCTGCCTTGAAAAACCAAAAAAAAAAAAAAAAAAGAAAAAAAAAGAAAAAAAACCCAACCAAACAAATAAACAAACAAAAACAAAAACAAAACACTGTCCCAGAAACAGCCAATGAGCTGGCCCAAACCAACTATGATCTTCTGGAGCATGTGATAGGATTGGGCCTGTAGATCCAAAACCTCAGGAATGACACAGGACAACTATAGGATATCGAGGAGGAGTCCCAGTGAGGGCCCACTATTGATAGTAGAACAAAAACTGGAGAAGTTGAACTAGAACAATGATTGTTTGCATTGAACAATTACAAGTAGAAGTGTATGGACTAAGAGGTGTACTGTGTGGCGCGATGTGTGTTGGGATCTAGCTGCCCTCACTCCCCCTGACTGACAGCGGAACTTCCTTGTAGTCTGTAATTGATAAGCATGTTTATGTTCTTTATGGCCAGTGGTTTTTCACAGAATTTTTCTTCATTCCTCTCTCTCTCTCGTTTTTCTTATTCATTTATTTACTTTTTTGTACTTTTTTCTTTTCTCTTATTTTTTTAACTTTAGGCAGGAGGTTACAAAGGCAGAGGTGGATACAAATGGACAGAGATGAATGGAATTGAGATGTTGAGATGCATCATGTGAAAGACACAAAGAATAAATTTAAAAATGAGGCAAACGTGTCCTAAGATACTCTGGACTTGACAAAATTGTCATGCAGTTTGGTGTCATATAATAACCAACCTACATATTGGCCATTTCCAGAATACTTACCCCCACAAATCCCCATACTTTTTTCGGCATTCTGTATCATATTTCCACAAACCCTGTGAAAAAAAAGGAAGGAAGAAAGAATGAATGAAAGAAAGAAAGACCGTTATTTTTCTACCTGAATTGGCCACTAAATTTTTTTTTTTTTTAAAAAAAAGACTCAAACCCCAGGACATCAGGCTCATTATTTAACTTCCATAATAAGAAGTTAATGGAAATCATTCAGGATTTGTTGATGTGGTAAAAGAAAATACAGGACGTGCTTGAAATGGGGATTTTAATGATAATCAGGTTTTCATTTCCAGGACAGCTTATGTTCCAAAAATTTTCTTTCTCTATTTGTTTGTTTGTTTGTTTTTGTTTTTGTTTTTTTTCAAGGCGGGGTTTCTTTGCCTGGCCCTGGATGCCCTGAAACTTGCTCTGTAGAACAGGCTGGCCTTGAACACCGAGATTTGTCTTCTTCTGATTCCTAAGTACTGGGATAAAAGGCAGGTGCCACAACCGAAGAAGGATGCTTAAAAGAAATCTCACACTAGCTCAGAATTGAGAAATAAATGGTTATTTATTTAGAGGTGGACTCACAAATCAGAATCCTCTGCCTAACCAGAGATCAGAAACCAAATCCCACAGCCAGAAAAAGAGCTCATATGTATGCTCTATATTGTCTTATATAATATAAGAGGCCATTCCCCAGTGAACGGGTAACCACTGGCTGTAAGACTTCCTACAGAACCTTCCCTCTTTGTTTAAATAAGAGAGTTGTAAGTCTAATACAAAATTATATATACTAAAAACAAATATATTCCATAATTATCCTATCCTAACTAGTATAATAACCTGAACAAGTCATAAGAGGAAAGTAACTACAACTATCTAGAATTCAACCTCATCGAACATCCAAGAAGGGAAATAATATTACTTGAGTAAGCAGGAAGTGCAATCAAACAACTTCCAAAGTGTGCAACAATGACAGAGACAACTGGCTACCTGGGCCCAAAGTCTCATTTGCAATGTTGAAGCAACCAATTTTGGCTAAGGCCTAGAGTAATTGACAGACCACTTTCAGAGGCAAGAAATTTAACAAAACTGTCTTACCCTGTTTTGGCAAGATTTGACAGTCCCTCTTATCCATTTCTGAATACCATGTGTCTTGTCAGTGGTTGGGGCATTTCTTTGCCCAAAGGCCAGTTTTGCCAAGAAGAAAACAAACTCCAAGTGGAATGACTTTGGTGCTCAACATTTAGACATAAAAGAACTCTAAATGAGTCACAGTGTTGGATAAATGTGCATAGGCTTGGGACAGAGAGGAAAGAGTATAGACAGTTGTAAAAAGAAGTAAATGGTTAAAAAAGGAAAAGTCTTTAAAGACACAGAGTACAGAAAGAAAAATAAGCCACATAAAGATGAAAAATTTGAAGAACCTGGATTATGTGTAGTATTGTGTTTTCTCTGAATTTTTTGATTGTGAATGATCCCATTGTATGGGCTTCTAAGTTAAATAAACCAAGCTAAAGTGTCGTGATTCCAAAATTTGAGTCTAAGGACATGTTGCTTTGGAAAAGAGGCTTTTCTTTTGTTTTCACAGAAAATGAGAACTTGTGGGTTGCTTCCAGACCAATATGGTATCATGAAACAAGACCCCCTGAAAAGTTGCTGAGAACACCCCTCAAAAATTTGTTTGCCCAACCGCTGACTGAGATGAACCTAGCACACAGGATACACTATGAAAGGCCTGATTAACAGTGCCCCCAAACAACAGGAAGCAGTATGGACAGAACTATGCCCATATTCCCAAATATTGTTTATAAATTTTCTCTTACATTTAAAAGGAGATATGTTATAGATATGAGTAATTTGCATTGATATGGATCTTGGTTTATTGATACAAATTTAAGGTCAATTTTGTTATATGTATATTTCTGCTCTTGATTAAGGTATTGTGATTATATAGTTCATTTAAAAATGCAATGCATAATTAAGAAATATAGATCAATAGATAACCATCTATCATAGTCAAGTTTGTAGTTATGCTATTTCGATTATCTAGATGTACAGAGAAATATTTCAGATGGAGAGGGATTCTTCAGATCTTTCAGAGACCTTCAGAATATGACATTTAAAATGTTTAAGAACTTAAGACTTTTAAGGACAATAAGACATATCTGCTCCTGGCAGCACCAAGCTACTTCAAAAGGATGATGGACATTGAAGAGGCTCCTTATGGAGTTGGTTAGCCATTTGGGCAAGAAACTGCTCTTGCCTGAACTGTTGAACTGGACATGCAGTACCCATCAAGAAATGACTTCTGAACTGGCCTAAAGGTGAAATGATCCTTTGGGGTTCTTGCTTCCTGAAAGAATCTGTGAGACATTCTGCAGGATACAGAAGAAAGTGACTGGCAAATTGCCAGTATAGGCAGACCTGTCTGAAATTTTCTGCTTCACGGAAAAGTCTGCTGGATACTATGGGCCTGTAGGCTGACGATGGATGATCCAGCAGTACAGAACTTTGGATGACTGTCCAGGCAGCAAGATGTCTCTGTCATTTCTAGGGTTCCGGAAGTTGTTTACAGTGTAATTCCTGTTTACTTAGGTAAATTATTTTCTTCTGGAGTCTTTGATGGAGTTGAAGAATTTATAGTTATAGTTTTCCTTAGTTATGATAAAGATAAAGTATATATAGATATTGTAACTGTAATTCTTGCTTGATAACTGTTTTGTTATATGTAATTTTACTATGTTAAAGCCTTCCTTTTAATTTAAATAGAAAAGGGAAAATGGTGTGGGAGGTTCTTCTGTCCATGTGAAGCTTTCATTGGATAATGAATAAAGAAACAACCCTGGCCTGTTGATAGGGTAGATCTTAGGTAGGTGAGGAATATGGAACTGAATGTAAGGAGGAAGAAAGCAGAGTTTGAAAGACACCATGGATCAACCAGAGACAGATGCTGGGAATTTTACCTAGTAAGCTACTGTCACATGGTGATACATAGATTAATAGAAATGGGTTAAATTAATATAAGAGTTAGGCAATAAGAAACTAGAGCTAATGGACCAAGCAGTAATTTAATTAATAAAGTTTCTGTGTGGTTATTTCCAGGCTAAGCTATCCGGTAGCCAGGACAAAGAAGTGGGCCCTCCTGAAACTCTTGGCATTCTTTGCAACACACAACTGCCCAACTTTGTTTTCTATTAAAAGCAGTAGTTGTCTTTATCTGTGACAATTTTCTTGCTATGTTTTGATTCTGAATTTCTAAAACACTATGTCTTTACCCCTCCTTTATGATCTGAGGAGACCAAGAGTTGTGAAGATAATTGTGAATGTGCAAAATCTATTTATTTCTTGCTTATAACCCCTGTCACTCACTCAATGAATTCCCTGCAATTCTATTGTATTTACTGATTAGTAAATTGAAGATATCATTGATGTCCATATCATACTGGATTTATATAATTGTCTTTCTTGTATGAAATGAAAAACAACAATAAAGTAGAGGAAGATGGATTTGCCTTCTAGTGTCTCTGTTCAATATGGAAAGATAAGGAGATGCCACCCACCACAAAATTCACATTAAATTGAATATTTGGTCTGAGTTTGCTGCAGGAAGACTTACAGCTAGTGGTTACCCACCCACTAGAGCTTTTCCCATGGTTTTTATGTAATCTACAGACAGAATTCCATCTTCAGCCATTGCAAGTTTCAAGTGTATGGAACTAGGTCTCTGGGCAGATGAGAGAGCTCAACATGTTGAGTATTTGCCTAGCATTTAGATTCAAACCGATGCAAGGCATTCTCAGAAAGTCTAATAAAATGACAAATGAAAAAGTAAATAACAACTTTGTTCTTTTCTAGGGTTGACTTGGCAAGTTTCACTTAGGGCTGGAGCCATTCTCTCCAAGGAGTGAGGGTTGCAGTTTCTGGGGATCCAACTTTCACTGGGGCTGTGGATATTAGTCCCAAGGCAGCCGTGCCTGAGGTTTCCTGGGTTCTCTGCAAATATTGTCTGATTTAGTGCACTGCTGACCTTGACTATTTTGCCCTATGAATAACATGTAAGAAATAATAATGACCTAAAAATGTGTTTGTCATAAATCATCAGCTTAGGCAAGACCTCTTGTTCCAGCTATCTGTCTTCTTTACTTCTCATTTTGGTCTTCCCCTCTGATACCTCTCAATTTGGAACCCTATTATTGTGGTTTCAGGTCAAATGGTGATGGGGAAGCTCAGCCAATCACATTCTATTTTGGGGGTGTGTCCCCCTAAGGCCAAGAAATACAGATAAATCTTGTGGGTGCACTCCCTGCTTCAACTTTGGTTTACTGCGCTCCTGGCTTTTGCGGGATCTTTGGTTGTGTAAGTTTTCCCTCAATTATTAAAATCTTTTTAATTGAGCTGGTCTGGTTATTTATCAATGGACCATGCCCATCAAAATGGTTCCCAATTTGATGTTGAGTATTGAAGAAATCATCAAGAATGAGTAACATAATACTCCACCAATCTTACAAATCTATGGAATGGATTTTTCTGCCTACTAAGCCTGGCTATGCCATGAATCCTTATGTTGGCTACTTGCTTGGGTTATCCAGTTGGGGATTTACAAACCTGTCAATTTATTTATGAGACCATGATAATAGTGTATTTCTCTACCTCTTCAAAGCCTATCTTTCTGCAACCTTGGTGGAACTCCGAAACACAGCTTCCTACAGCTTTCTACAGAGAGGACCAAAAGGTGAGTGACAAGTCACATGGTGGGACACCTCACTCTCTAGGCTCTCCATAGTGGGCTAAACCCCCAGGACCCTTCTTCTCCTGCTTTAGCTTATCTAGCTATCCAGAAGGAGAGTTTTCTGCTGAGAGGAAGAAGAGAGAGGACCAAGAGAGGAACTCTAAAGCACAAGCTGTAAATGAACAGAGTGGTCCGAGAAAGTGAATGAGGAGAGAAGACCAAGAGCAGGATAAGAGATACCTAAGTGGCTCCCTGAGACACAGACATTGACAGTACAGAACAGAGCAAGAACAATTGGCAAAGACTCAGACAGCAACTTCAAGGATTGTGCCAAGACAAAAAGATACTGCCGGCATCAACTAAAGAAAGAAATGTTTAGGCGCCAATGCAAGAATTCATCCAACAACTTAAAAAGCAATATGGTAACGCTAGAACCCATTGGTCACACAACAGAAAGACTTGTTCATCCTAACCCTGAAGAAGCAGAAGAAAATGACTTTAAATGTAACTTTATGAAGATGATGGAGACCTTTAAACATGAAATGAAAACTCCCTTAAAAAAAAAAACAAAGGAAAAGACAAAAGAGTTTGAAGAAATTAATAAATACCCATAGAAAATCAATCAAACAGGTGAAGCCACCATTTCAAGATTTGAAGACTGAAATAGAGGCAATAAGAAAAACACAAACCGAAGGAATTCTGGAAATGGAAAATCTAGATAAATGAACAGGAACTACAGAGGCATGTATAACCAAAAGAATACAAGAGATAGAAAAAAGGTGTTGAAGATACGATAGAGAAAATTGATTCATTGGTCAAAGAAAACATTAAATATAACAACTTCTTAACACAAAACATCAAAGAAATCTGGGACACTATGAAAAGACCAAACCTAAGAATAATAGGGATAGAAGAAGAACTCCAGCTCAAAGGCACAGGGAATATATCCAAGAAAATCATAGAAACCTTCCAATTCTAAATAAGGATATCCCTATAAAGGTACAAGAGACTTACAGAACACCAAATACACTGGATAAAAAAAAATCCCCTCACCATATAATAATCAATGTAATCCATCATATAAATAAACTGAAAGAAAAATCTCCATATGATCATCTTATTTGATTCTGAGAAAGCATTTGACAAAATTCAACACTTCTTCATATTAAAGGTCTTAGAGAGATCAAGGATAAAAGGAACATATCTATACATAAATGCAATACACAGCAAGCCTACAGCCAAAATTAAATTAAATGGAGAGAAACTCAAAGTGATTCAACTAAAATCAGGAAAAAGACAGGCTGTCCACTCTCTTCTTATCTCTTCAACATAGTTTTGAAGTTCTGGCTATAGCAATACAACAACAATAGGAGATCAAGGGGATACAAATTGTAAAGGAAGATGCCAAACTTTCATTATTTGCTGATGATATAACATTATATATAAGTGACCTCAAAAACTCTACCAAGGAAAGCCTACAGATGATAAATACCTTCAGTAATGTGGCAGGATACAAGATCAACTCAAGCAAATCAGTAGCCCTCCTATACAGAAATGAGAAAGAATGCCAGCCATTGATGGCACACACTTTTAATCCCAGCACTCATGAGGAAGAGGCAGGTGTGTCTCTCTGAGTGTAAGGTCAGCCTGGTCTACAAGAGTGAGTTCCAGGACAGGCTCCAAAGCTACAGAGAACCCTGTCTCAAAAAAAAAAAAAAAAAAAAAAAAAAAAAAAGAAAGGACCGTTAAAAAAGAAAAAAAAAAAAAAAAGNTAAGAAGAGAAAAGAATCAGGGAAGCATCACCTTTTACAATAGCAAAAGTAACTAAAGAAGTGAAAAACATTTTCATCAAGAATTTTAAATCTTTAAAGAAAGAAATTTAAGAAGATACCAAAAAATGGAAAGATCTCCCATGATCTTGCATAGGTACGATAAAAGCAATCTATAGATTCAATGCAATCCCCCCCAAAAAACAACAAAATTTGTCACAGACATAAAAAGAACAATAATAATCTTCATATGGAAAAAAACAAGAGAGCCCAAACAATCCTATACATTAAAGGAACTTCCAGAGGCATCACCATCCCTGACATCATGATCTACAACAGAGCTACAGTAATCAAAACAGCTTGGTACTGACATAAAAACAGAGCAGTTGACCAATGGAATCAAATTGAACCAGGATATTAATCCACACACTTACAAACACCTGATTTTTGACAAAAAAGCTAAAATTATACAATGGAAAAAGAAAACATCTTCAACAAATGGTGTGGGCATAACTGGATGTCAACATATAGAAGAATGAAAATAGATACATATCTATCACCATGCAAAAACCTCAAGTCCAGATCAACATAGTAAAAATGGCAATTCTACCAAAGGCAATTTATAGATTCAATGCAATTCCCATCAAGGTCCCATCAAAATTCTTCACAGATCTTGAGAGGACAATAATCAATTTTATATGGAAAAATAAAAAACCCAGGATAGCCAAAACAATCCTATACAATAAAGGATCTTCTGGAGGCATTACCATCCCTGACTTCAAACTCTATCACAGAGCTACAGTAATGAAAACAGT
>NW_026068196.1:701973-707617 GCF_014885135.2 Alexandromys fortis
AAATGGGAGGCTGGGAGGAGGCGGAAACTTTTTTTTCCTATTCTCAATAAAAAAAATGTAAAAATAAATAAATAAATAAATAAATAAAATCACTCAATCTTAAAAACAAAACAAAAACCAACCAAACAAACAAAAAAAAAACCTCAAGTCCAAAGGATTAAGAACCTCAATATAAATATAACCACACCAAACCTGAGAAAAGAGAAAGTGGAAAGTAGTCTTCAATCCGTGGGCAGAGGAGACCACTTCCTAAATATAACACCTTTAACACAGATGCTGAGAGCAACAATAAATAAGTGAAACGTTCTGAAATGGAAAAGCTTCTTTAAAGCAAAAGACACAGTCAATGAGAAAAAAAGGCAGCCTACTGAATGGGAAAATGCCTTCACCAACCCCACATCAGACAGAGGACTGGTCTCTAAAATATATATAAAGAACTCAAAAAAATTAGACATCAAAATTATAAATAACCCAATTAAAAATGAGGAACAGAACTAAAGAGAATTCTCAACAGAAGAATCTCAAATGGCCAAAAAACACTTAAGGAAATATTCAACATCGTTAGCCATCAGGGAAATGCAAATCATAACAAATCTGAGATATACCAGTCAGAATGGTAAGATCAAAAACACCAATAGTAGCTTATGCTGGAAAGGATGGAGAGTAAGTAGAATACTCATCCATTGCTGGTGGGAATGCAAACTTGTACAACCACTTTAGAAATCAGTATGGTGATTTCTCAAAAAATTGGGAATCAAATACCTCAGCAGGATCCAACAATACCAGTCTTGGGCATATATCCAAAAGATGCTCAATTATATTACAAAGATATTTGTTTAACTATGATCATAACAGCAGTATTTGTGATAGCCCAAACCTGAAAACACCTAGATGCCCCTCAACCGAAGAATGGAGAAAGAAAATGTGACACATTTACGCAGTAGAATACTACTCAGCCGTAAAAAAAAAATTCTTGAATTTTGCATGTAAATGGATGGAACTAGAAACACCATCCTAAGTGAGGTAACCCAGACCCAAAAAGGTGAATGTAGTATCTTCTCGTGTATAAGTGGATACTAGTCATAAACATAGGTTATTGAGCTTATTGTTCATGATACTAGACAAGCTAAGTATCAAGATGAACCCTAAGAAAAACATATATAGATCCACTTGGAAAACCAAAATGGACAAGATCAACTGACAAAACTGAGAACATAATGGTGGGGAGAAGCTAGGGTGGTAGGGGAAGAAGAGGGAAGAATTGGAGGGGTGTAGGAGGTCCTTCTGTCTATGTGTTGATCTCATTGGTTAATGAAGGAATTGTTTTAGGCCTAGAGTAGAGCTATAGGGAAATTAAGCTAGGCCAGAAAAACTGGACTGAATGCTGGGAGGAAGAAGGTGGTGTCAGAGAACACCATAGATCCACTGCTGGAGATAGATGTGCTAAAACTTTGCTGGTAGGCCACGGCTTCATGGTGATATACAGATTAATAGAAATGGATTAAATTAAGATGCAAGAGTTAGCCAATAAGGAGCTAGAGCTAATGGGCCAAGCAGTAATTTAATTAATACAGTTTCTGTGTGATTATTTTGGTTTTGGGCATCTGGGACAAACAAGCGGTTCCATGCAAAACTTCAGGGAATGGGATAGTTGAGATTAAGGAAGGACAGAGATTAGAACGAATAAAGAGATATCTTGATTGAGGGATCCATTATGGGGTTAGCATGAATCCTGTCTCTAAATAATTTCCCAGGAATTAACAAGGATTGCCCCAGGTAAAACCCTAAGCAATAGAAGAGACAGTGCCCAAACTGGCATTGCCCTATAGTCAGACTGATGAATATCTTAAATATCACCATAGAAACTTCTTCCAGCACCTGATGGAAACAGAGGCAGAGACCCATATTGGAGCACTGGACTGAGCTTCCAAAGCACAGTTGAAGAGAGGGAGGAATGAGGAGAATATGAGCAAAGAGTTCAGACCATGATGTGTATACCCACTGTAACAGTCTACCTAATTTAATGGGAACTCATCAACTCCAGGCAGACTGGGAAGGAACATGCATAGGACTAAACTGGTCCATCTCAGTGTGTGACTGTTGCATGGCTGGGGCAGCTGAGGGACCACTGGCAGTGGTCCCAGGATATATCCCTACTGAATGTACTGGATTTTTGGGAATACACTCTCTTTGGATGGATACCTTGCTCAGTCTACATATAGTATGCAATTCATGCTACAAGTTCTGTATCCTTGTCCAGCAACAGATTTGGCACAGTGGAGTCTGGGTATGGATCAAAGGCTTCAAGAGGGTCAATGTGGCCTTTGTTTACGAGCTACCCAAGCAGCACGGAGATCTGATCTCGGCACCAGGAGAGCCTTCAATGGGGAGTGACATCACTGGGAAGGTACATCAGTGGGCAAGGAGCAAGATCCATAGGGGACCATTCAGAGGAAGAGATGGGCAGGCGCCAATCCAAGAATTCACCCAACAATCTGAAAAACAATATGAAACCACCAGAACAGAGCGACCTCATATCAGGAGGACATGAACACTTTAATCAAGAAGAAGTAGAAAAAAAATCGAATTTATGAAAGTGATAGAGGCCCTTAAACAGCATGTAAAAAATGACCTTATAGAAATGGATAAGAAGTATAACAGAAAGTTTGAAGAATTGAGTAAATCAGTGAATGATAACCTAGGAAACCAAGGAAAAACAATCAAACAGATAATGGAAACAGTTCAAGACTTGAAAAATGAAATGGAGGCAAGGAAGAAAACACAGAGGGCCGGCTGGACATGGAAAATCTAGGTAAATGAATAGAGACTACAGACACAAGCATAACCAAATGAATACAAGAGATAGAAGAAAGAGTCTCAATTCTGAAGATACCATAGAGAAAATAAATGCACTGATCAAAGAAAACAGCAAAACCAACAAACTCTCATCACAAAACATTCAGGAAATCTGGGACACAATAAAAAGCCCAAACCTAAGAATAATAAAGGTAGAAGAAGGAGAAGAAGAACAGCTCAACGGTCCATAAAATATATTTAATAAAATTATAAAAGAAAACTTTCCCAACCTAAAGAAAGATATACCTATGAAGGATCAAGAAGCATATAGAACACTAAATAGACTGGATAAAAAAAAAAACCCCATCCTCTTGCCATATAATAATCAAAACACAAAGCATACAGAATAAAGAAAGAATATTAAGAGCTGCAAAGGAAAAAGGTCAAGTTACTTAAAAAGGTAAACTTTCAGACTTATACCTGACTTCTCTATGGACCATGAAAGCCAGAAGGTCCTGGATAGAGGTACTGCAAAAACTAAGAGATCATGGATGCAAGTCCAGACTACTATACCCGGCCAAGCTTTCGTTCACTATAAATGAAAAAAAAAATTTGCAGGATAAAAACAAATTTTAACAATACGTAGCCACAAATCCAGCCTTACAGAAAGTAATAGAAGGAAAATCAAGAACCAAGGAGTCCAACAATGTAAACAATAACTCAGACTAATGACCCATCACCAGCACAACTCGAAGAAGGGAAACACACTAACTTTACTACCAAAAAAGTGACCGGAGTTAACAACCACTGGTCATTAAAATCACTTAATGTCAATGGACTCATTTCACCCATAAAAAGGCACAGACTAAGAGATTGGATACGAAAACAGGATCCAACGTTCTGCTGTTTACAAGAAACACACCTCAATCACAAAGACAGGCACCTACTCAGAGTAAAGGGATGGGAAAAGGCTTTTCAAGCAAATGGACCTAAGAAACAAGCAGGTGTGGCCACACTAATTTCTAACAAAGATGACTTCAAACTTAAATCAATCAGAAGAGATGGAGAGGGACATTTTATACTCATAACAGGAACAATTCATTAAGATGAAGTCTCAATCCTGAATATCTATGCCCCTAATATAAAAGCACACACTTATGTAAAAGAAACATTACTAAAACTCAAGGCAGTCATCAAACGGCACACACTAATAGTAGGAAACTTCAACACTCCTCTCTCACCAATGGACAGGTCAATCAGACAGAAACCTAACAGAGAAATAAGAGAATTAATGGAGGTAATGAATCAATTGGACTTAACAGACATCTATAGAATATTCCACCCAAATAGGAAAGAATGTACCTTCTTCTCTGCAGCTCATGGAACCTTCTCGAAAATTGACCACATACTCGGTAACAAAGCATACTTTCAGAGTTACAAAAAAATATTAGTAACCACCTGTGTCTTATCAGATCACCATGGATTAAAGTTAGAATTCAAAAACAATGATACCCACAGAAAGCCTACAAACTCATGGAAACTGAACAGTCAACTACTGAACCACACCCGGATCAAGGAAGAAATAAAGAAAAATATTAAAGTCTTCCTGGAATTCAATGAAAATAAAGAAATAACATACTCAAACTTATTGGGCACTATGAAAGCAGTCCTAAGAGGAAAGTTCATAGCACTAAGTGCCCACTTAAGAAAACAGAGAAAGCACACATTGGAGACTTAATAGCCCACCTGGAAGCTCTAGAAAAAAAGAAACAGACTCACCTAGGAGGAGTAGAAGACTGGAAATAATCAAACTGAGGGCTGAAATCAACAAAATAGAAACACAGAAAACAAACCAAAGAATCAATGAAACAAAAAGCTGGTTCCTGGAGAAGATCAACAAGATTGATTAAACTCCTATCCAAACTAATCAAACGGCAGAGAGAATATGGAAATTAATAAGATCAGAAATGAAATGGGGGACAAAACCACAGACACAGGAAATTCAGAGAATCATTAGATCTTACGACAAAAGCCTATATGCCACCAAACTGGAAAATGTAAAAGAAATGGACACTTTTTTAGATAAATACCATATACCAAAGTTGAATCAAGACCAGGTGAACAATCTAAATAGACCTGTTAGTCACGAAGAACTAGAAGCTGTTATCAAAAACCTCCCTACCAAAAAAAAAAAAAAAGCCCAGAACCAGATGGTTTCAATGCGGAATACTACCAGAACTTCCAAGAAGAACTAATACCTATACTCCTTTATGTATTTCACAATATAGAAACAGAAGAGTCATTGCCAAATTCCTTTTATGAAGCCAGTTCCTCTGTTACCAAAACCACAGAAACACCTACCAAGAAATAGAATTACAGGCCAAACTCACTCATGAACATCGACGAAAATCCTCAACAAAATACTGGCAAACCCGGGCAAAAAATGGGATCTTGGGGGTGGGATGGGAGGGAGGTAAGGGGAGATGGGGAGAGAAAAGTGAGAAGGGGAGGATGGGGGGAACTTGGGAAATGGGAGGTTGGGGATAAAGGAAGGTTGGATAGGGGAGCAGGGAAGCACACATCTTAATTAAGGGAGCCATCTTAGTGTTGGCAAGAGATTTAGTGCTCCCAGGTGCCCAGGGCGATGTCCCCAGTTAGTTCCTGGGGCAGCTGAGGACAGAGAACCTGAAATGACCCTATCCTATAGCCATACTGATGAATATCTTGCATATCACCATAGAACCTTCATCTGGAGATGGATGGAGATAGAGACAGAGACCCACACTGGAGCACCGGACTGAGCTCCCAAAGTCCCAAGGAGGAGCAGAAGGAGGGAAAATATGAGCAA
>NW_026068196.1:709547-711864 GCF_014885135.2 Alexandromys fortis
TTTCGGTTTCTCAGGAAATTCGGGATCAACCTACCCCTGGACCCAGCAATACCACTCTTGGGAATATACCCAAGAGATGCCCTATCATATTACAAAAGCATTTGTTCAACTATATTCATGGCAGCATTATTTGTAATATCCAGAACCTGGAAACAACCTAGATGTCCTTCAATGGAAGAATGGATGAAAAAAGTGTGACATATATACATTAGAGTACTACTCAGCGGTAAAAAACAATGACATCTTGAATTTTGCATGCAAATGGATGGAAATAGAAAACACTATCCTGAGCGAAGCAACCCAGACCCAAAAAGATGAACATGGGATGTACTCACTCATAATTGCTTTCTAGCCATAAATAAAGGACATTGAGTCTATAATCTGATATCCTAAAGAAGCTAAATTAGAAGGTGAATGCAAAGAAAAACATATACTTATCTTCCTGGCTATGGGAAGTAGACAAGATTGCCGGGCAAAAAATTGGGATCTTGGGGGTGGGGTGGGATGGCGGTAAGGGAAAATGGGGAGAGAAAAGTGAGAAGGGGAGGATGGGGGAAACTTGGGAAATGGGATGTTTGGGATAAAGGAAGGATGGATATGGGAGCTGGGAAGCATATATCTTAATTAAGAGAGCCATCTTAGGGTTCGCAAGAGACTTGAACCTAGAGGGGCTCCCAGGTGCCCAGGGCAATGTCCTCAGTTAGTTCCTTAGGCAGCTGAGGATAGGGAACCTGAAATGGCCCTATCCTATATCCATACTGATGAATATCTTGCATATCACCATAGAACCTTCATCTANCAGTTAGTTCCTTAGGCAGCTGAGGATAGGGAACCTGAAATGGCCCTATCCTATATCCATACTGATGAATATCTTGCATATCACCATAGAACCTTCATCTAGCGATGGATGGAGATAGAGACAGAGACCCACACTGGAGCATCGGACTAAGCTCCCAAGGTCCCAATGAGGAGCAGAAGGAGGGAGAACATGAGCAAGGAAGTTAGGACCGTGAGGGGTGCACCTACCCACTGAGACAATGGGGCTGATCTATTGGCAGCTCACCAAGGCCAGTTGGACTGGGACTGAAAAAGCATGGGATAAAACCGGACTCTCTGAAAATGGCAGACAATGAGAGCTGATGAGAGGCCAAGGATAATGGCATTGGGTTTTGATCCTACTGCATGAACTGGGTTTGTGGGAGCCTGCCAGTTTGGATGCTCACCTTCTTAGACCTAGATGGAGGGGGGAGGACCTTGGACTTTCCACAGGGCAGGGAACCCTGACTGCTCTTCAGACTGGAGAGGGAGGGGGAGAGGAGTGGGAGTGAGTGGGAGGAGGGGGAGAGGAATGGGAGTCTGGGAGGAGGCGGAAAATTTTTTTTCAATAAAAAATAAAAAAAAAAATTATGTCACTTGAAAAGAAAAACAGGGTCAATGTGGCAGTTTTTTCTCAGGAACTGACCTTTTACCTGGACTGGACTGTCATTCCTAAGGCAGTTGACAGAAGATAATTTGAGCTATCTTCTGTTTTCCTGGCAAACATTGTCTTTGCACTCCTTGGCCATTTCTCCCATGCAAATAGTATGTAAGAAGCTATGTTTCTTATTAAAATTGCTTGGTATAATCAGCTCAAACAAGACCTCTCAATTTCAGCTGTCCACCTTTTTATTTTTCATCTCCAGTTCTTCCCCTGAACACATCATCTTTGGGACTGTTATTTCTGTAGGTTAGGGTCAAACCCTAGGTTTGTTACCCACTCTTCTGTAAATAAGATACCATGTCACACAAAGCACTAAGTAAGGATATTAGGGAATCTATGGTCATCTGAATAGCAAGTTTGCAACCAGTCTTCTCTACAGGAGATGCTACTTAATACAAAAACAAATGTGAAACAAAAGCATGAATGGTACAAAACCCCAGAAGTGCATTTCAAAAAAAAATCTACATCTTCTAAAATAATGGGATAGTTACTACATTTTGAAACAAGGGGGGGGGGGAAGTATGGAATTCTTAGTAAAGTTAGTAATGGACCATCAGCTTTGAAGAATTATGATCTGATAAGTAAACCTTGAGTATTTTGAAAAACTAATCTTTCAAGAGTGTTGAAATAGGAGTGGCAGGGCTGCGTCCCCGGCACCCGGCCGCCCTCATGGCTAGCTTATGCCCGAAATAATTACACGGAAACTGTATTCTTTCAAACACTGCCTGGCCCACAAGTTCCAGTTTCTTATTGGCTAGCTCTTACATATTGTTCTAACCCATTTCTAATATTCTATGTAGCCCACAAGCTGGCTTACCAGGGAGGATCTTAACCTGC
>NW_026068196.1:714086-725347 GCF_014885135.2 Alexandromys fortis
TTCAAACACTGCCTGGCCCACAAGTTCCAGTTTCTTATTGGCTAGCTCTTACATATTGTTCTAACCCATTTCTAATATTCTATGTAGCCCACGAGCTGGCTTACCAGGGAGGATCTTAACCTGCGTCTGTCTGGAGCAGGAGAAACATGGCGACTCACTCACTCAGCTTCTTTTCCCCAGCATTCTCCTCTGTCTACTCCGCCTACCTAATTTTCTGTCCTATGAGGGCCGAGGCAGTTTCTTTATTATTAACCAATGAAATCAACAGATAAGATACAAGACCCACCTCCATCACAAGAGTACAGTCTGCGTGAAGGAACTGATTTTGGTCTTCTGGGCATGAGCTTAGGAATGACAGTGCAGAAGCCTAACATTTTAGAAAGAAAGCATTCAAGAGGCTCTGTGGAAATTCATACTCCAGTTTGTTATGTATTAATGATGACTATATATGCATGCATTTGCATATATTATAATCTACTTACTAAAATTTGTTTTAACAAATTTGCCAAATCATGCTTTCTTTAGTGATTATGTATAAATGATTCTGCATTTGTTTAAAGAAACAAAACTCATAATCTGGCTAAATATCTTAGGTTGAAAGACAACATCTCTTATATTCCTCCTCCTAAGAATTATAAATAGGTTCTACTTTGAAGTGAAAAGGAGAATATTCTTGTGTGACCTCTTAATATAACCCTCCACACACACACACGAAATCATTGGTATCAAGAGCCTGGGAAATGATATCAGGGAATTTTTTGGTATTATTGAGTATTCATTTATGTGCATATACCACAAAATAACTGTGTGCCTCCTGATCAGCATGTGCCAGAGTTATTCAACAAGAAGGGCCAAAGTTACAGTCAACTCTGACATGAATGAAGCACTCAATTTAGTGACATGCCATGTAGAAGTCATGACATGTGTTTCTTTAAATACTGAGTTAGCATGACTTTACTTTTTTTTGGAAGTTGTACTGAAAAAAAAAACCTTAATATTTGAGGCTTCCAAAGCCTATACATCAGGTTTTTAAATCAGGTTATGCAAACACTGTGGGTTCTCATATGATGCAACCTGAGGTCTCAGACATTTGTCAAACGACACCAGCAGGGTAACCTCACAATGATGCTCTTGTGACACAAACAATTCTGAAAGCTGGAAACCTTAGTGATATTCTTGGGTCCCTGCCCTAGCCACGCCCACTCCCATAACCTCTGACCCGCCCATCGCCATCTTGGGACTCACTCTCTCTTTCTGCTTCCTTAGCGTGCACACGCGTTTTCTCTCTTTCTCTCTTCTTTTATCTCTCCTCTCTCCTTTTATCTCTTTTCTCTGTCTTTCTTTCTCCCCCTTCCTTAATAAATACTTATGGCTATTTCCTGTGTTTACGTGTCTGTTACCTGCCGCCACCATGGGCCAAGGAAGCGTGCTCTCCTGTAGCCGCCCTCATGGCGGGCTCCCTCCGCCAGCCCGCCTGGGGACCGTTTGCAGCAGCTCTCTAATCGTTTTTTAAGAATAACATTGGTGCCACGTGACTCCCGAACCGGGTTCTTTTCCACTTCGCCGGCCTACGACCCACGTGTTCCCTGGATGCAGCTCCTCCAAACAACAGATCAACTAATCGTGAGTGTCCCCATCTCGGCCAGCTTAACCATCTCTTCTAACTCAAGGGTTTGACCGTTGAGCTCCCGGCAACCCTTCACGGTTTTTAGGGATGGGGGA
Source organism: Alexandromys fortis (assembly GCF_014885135.2). NCBI lineage: Eukaryota > Metazoa > Chordata > Mammalia > Rodentia > Cricetidae > Alexandromys > Alexandromys fortis. The sequence continues at coordinate 715,809 of NW_026068196.1, forward strand.
ACCTCCAACAGCGGGCCTTCAGGGCCTTGGTTCCCTTCGCTGGCATTCAATTTGGCTTGTCTCCTGTGTTAAGCCTCAGCTCACCCGCGCCTTGAGGCCCGGGGTCTCCAGTTCTCTCTTTTTCTTTTTTTCCTTGCTTTTCTCTTCCTTCCTTCTTTCGTCGTAACTGCTGCTACAGTGCAGCACGCTGCTTGGTGCAGCACGCCACTACGGTGCGGCCTGACCTTGGCTGAATCCCTCCTGCCCGGGAATCGCTCTCCCATTCAGAGGCTCGAGTCAATTCAGCCAGGTTATAACATCCCCCCCATGGAATCGGACGCCATTCCATAGGGCCAGTGGATGTTCGTGCCATCTGCATCTCGCCTTAACGGGGAGCCGTTCTCGTTGTAGGCTTGAGGTGCCACGGTTTTTGCGGGTGTTTGCACGGCCTTGACCACGGGAGCCAATCCATCCAGACCTATTACTCTGGCCTCATCTTTTAATGCCTCACACTTATCAGTTTTTGTCCAAAATGGCCCCATTAAACTATACATGGCCGTTTTTCGGTTCCAGCCTTTTGCCCCTCCAGTCTGCGGCTTTTGTTGTGGCTTGGCGGGCTTTCCAACTGAGCAGACTACACATGGCGGTCGCCATCTTGACTGAAGGCCAGATGGGTCAGGTGACCTTTTCGCCGCCATCTTGGCTGAGAGCCAGGTCATGTGACCACACTCTCCCGGTTTTACCCTGCCTTCTCACCAGGTTTTCACCAAACTCCTTATGCTAACTCTGTTAAATGTGTTTTGAGCAATGGTCAAATGCCTTTGATAGGGCCCATCAGAGGCATCCACGTTGCCCAATTCTTGTTCACTCTCTCTATGTATAACTGTTTATTACATCTTATTTCAGACTACAAAACATGAGTCTTGTATTTTAAACTGGTATGTACCTTTAAGTCTCTTAAGCTGTTCTTTACCATTGTCAGTTTTGCCGCTAACCTTATATTTCAAGCAGTTTTTCCCTCTATCTTTTTACAAATGTAAATCTTACCTGTTAAGAGCCAATTTGGTCAAGCTCAGACCCAACTTTCCAAACAAATTCTATACTATAGTTATACCTGATAAACAGCCCTCAACTGCTCAGAGATCTGGGGAATGTGATATTTAAGTGTTTAATTATTAAAATAACTTTTAACAACGACAAAAGAGACAGGTTGGCTCCTAGCAGCAGCTTTCTGCTCCCTCCAAAGAAGACAGTCACGCGCAGAACAACGTCCTTCTGCATCTCGCTTCGACTGCAGAGCGCTGACCATTGGGAAAACCTGCCTTTCATCTAAACTAAAGATCTCTAGACGTGGACGGAATCACCGGAATCGACAGCCTAGCTGCTCAGGTCAAGGTAGGCCTGTCTTCCTACAGATTTCTTAGCCCACAGGATCTTCTGGAGCCTGGCAGGCCCTGCGCTAAACAGCAAAGCTCAAGTGCAACCTTCAGCGACCATGGAGGACCCAAAAAAGAGTAGCTCTGGGTGCCAACCAAGTAAGTTCTCTGTCATTTTTTAATCAGTTACTCAAGTAAAATCTTATCCTTCTCAAAGATCTCTGACAGTCTGACAGCTGAGAGGTTTCGCCAGGTTGAGGTTTTACAAGGTGACCTCACCAAATTTCAAACCAAATTTATCTCTTATGCTACAGTCATTATATGTCTAAAACTTCTGTTTTCACAAACCCAAGGAGTTCTCATGAGTTCCAGGGAGCCAAATCAAGAAATCCATCTTAAACAGGTCAGATACCCCCTCAATTCCCTGGTCCTAAAATTTTTTCCTTTTAACCTTAATTTGACTTTGTTCTTTGTTCTGCCAATAACTTAGGGACTCCAGACATTCCCATGCCACAGACATCGGTCAGAAGCAAAGAGACCAGCTATGCCAGGATGTTCCCAGCACCCCAGCCTTCTCTCGCACCCCCCCCCAAGACGACGCCCACAATCAGCCGGAAGCAGTCTTGAGAATTCGCCGCCCCAATTCCTTCAAACTGAAGTGTCTAATTTGCTTTTTATCAAAAGCAAGATGTGGGAATGATATTCTTGGGTCCCTGCCCTAGCCACGCCCACTCCCATAACCTCTGACCCGCCCATCGCCATCTTGGGACCTCTCTCTCTCTCTCTGCTTCCTTGGCGTGCGCACGCGTTTTCTCTGTCTCTCTCTTCTTTTATCTCTCCTCTCTCCTTTTATCTCTTTTCTCTGTCTTTCTTTCTCCCCCTTCCTTAATAAATACTTATGGCTATTTCCTGTGTTTACGTGTCTGTTACCTGCCGCCACCGTGGGCCAAGGAAGCGTGCCCTCCTGTAGCCGCCCTCATGGCGGGCTCCCTCCGCCAGCCCGCCTGGGGACCGTTTGCAGCAGCTCTCTAATCGTTTTTTAAGAATAACACTTAGTATTTCATACCAATGGCCAGTTGCACTGATGAAGTGACACAGGGTTTCTGGACACTCATGAAAATGACACAGTCACAGTAAGTAAATGAAAAATCCCAACATCACTCACCTTCCTGTAGTCAAGTAGCGTCCCAACAAAAGGGAGAGGTTTGGGGCCAGGAATTCCTATCTTCTTAAAAAGTCCATGTGAAGAGGTCCCATAACTAAGACATAAAGAAGAAAACCAAGTTATAGGCTTCTTGGTAGTACATGTAAATATACACATTCACACATACACACAGTGAATGAATATATATTTCCATATTCACATACATAAATTGACACATTCACATATACACATGTACATAAATATACATATCTACACATGCACAAATATGAACATACATATCGTACATTGTGGTGGTTTCAAAGAAAATGGCCAACAAAGGGACTGAACTATTAGGAAACATGTCCTTGTTGAAATAGGTATGGTCTTGATAGAGGAAGTGTGTCATTGTAGAGAAGAGCCAGGCAGTCTCATATATGCTCAAGCCACCTCCACTGAGACAACTCACTTCCAGTTGTCTTTGGGAGAAAATGAAAGGATGCTCAGCTCTAGCTCCATGTCTGCCTACATTCTGACTTGCTTCCCGCCATGACAATAATGGACTATAATTCTAAATTGTAAGTGAAACACACTAGCTGAAGGTTTCTCTTTATAAGAGTTGCTGTGGCCATGGTGTCTCATCACAGCAATAACAACTTTAACTAACACAAATATAAATACAAGTATAAATACAAATTCACATATGTAGTTACTCATGTACTCCTAATACATGTGTATTACTGAGTCAATATATAATATATACATATGTAAATATATTCACACGTGTGTGTATATGTATGTGTGTTTATATACATATATATTTTCTTGGACACATATATTGAGAACTACAAGAATTTATCCAGTGAGGGAGGAGGTGGGCAGAATTTTACACAAAAATTAAGTGTCATAATCTCCTTCACATACAATTTTATTATAAACTTTTATGTTAATACTTCATGATCCCAGTCCTAGAGTTATATGTAATAATAATCTCTAACCTTAGGATTGAATGTTACTGAGAGGCTCACCAGATAGAAAACAAGCAAAAACCGGCAATGTGTGTAACCTGCATTGCAAGCTCTACATGGTCTCTCCTGAACAGTGAACAGTAACGTTGCTCAAAGGGAAATGATAGCCCCCCAGCAGAGTATGCTGACAAGACTTTCACATGATCCATCCCTCAGCTTGAAAATTGTACAGAGGTTCCCATGTATAGCCTTTGGGCTAGAGAGGTGGCTCAGCATCTAACAGCACTGGCTGCTCTTGCAAGGCATGCAGGCTCAGTTCCCAGCACCCAAATAACTACTCACAATGGTCTACACTTCCACTCTCTGGAAATTCAATGCCTTTCATTAACTAATGTAAGCTAACAGGCATGCATGCAGTACACATACATACAAGCATGAAAAACATTCATATGCACAAAATTAAGAATAAATATATATTTTAAAGATACAGGTTTTGATGTAGGGGGATCTTCTATCTATCTGTTGTTTCATTGGTTAATTGATAAAGAAAACTTCTTGGTCTCATAGGTCAGAACATAGGTAGGTGGGGAAGACAGAACAGAATGCTGGGGGAAAAAAGGCAGAGTCAGACAACCACCATGAAGCTCTGGCCCGAGATGGACGTGGGTTAGAATCTTCCTGGTAAGCCACTACCCTGTGGTGATACACAGATTACTAGATATGGGTTAAAGGAAGATATGACAGTTAGTTAATAAGAGGCTAGATATAATGGGCCAGGCAGTGTTTAAATAAATACAGTTTGTGGTGTTGTTATTTCCGGGGCTAAGCTAGCCATGCGGGAGCCGGGCAGGATGAAAAGCAGACCTGCTCACCTCATCACTACAATGTTTTGTGAGTTATCGGTTCAGGTGTAGATGTTTGATATTGTGGTTGCTTTTGAGTCAATCACGCTACTGCATGTAAACTTTCACCCAAACTACTGTGATAACTTGATAAACTCATGTCTCCTCAAGCGTGCTTTGGAAAATGGGATACATTGATTTATTGATTTTTCCTACTGAGATCAACGATTATTTGCATGATCTATTATGCAAATGATAACTGTGGTCAAGGTGTTTTTTCACAGCAACAGAAACCTTAACTAAGACACACATGCAAATACATATATAAATACATACTCGCATAGGTAATTACTCACATTCATCTATACTATTGATCCGTGTGTATATATGAGTGTATGGGTGTGTATATGTACAAACTCATTCTTGGATACAAATATTGACAACTACAAAAATTTATCCAGTGTGATACCAGGAGGACAGAATATAACATAAAAGAACACAGAGCATTAATTCCATCCACCTTCCATTTTAGCATAAACTTTTATGTTAATGTTTGATGGTCCTAGTCCTTGAGTTAATATGCAACAACACTTTCTAATCTTGAATTTGAATATTGGTAAGGGGCTCACCAGAGTTAATAAATAAGCAAGTGTCAGCAATATGGATAATGTGCGGTGGAAGTTCTACTTGATGCCCACAGAATAGTGAAGGGTGTTCTTGCTCATAGGAGGAGGTTAGCCCCCAAGCAGAGCCTCCTGACAAGACTCTCTCACCTAGCCTATCTCTCAGGTTTAAAAGTGTGCAGAAGTTCCCATGTGCAGCCTTTGGGCTGGAGAGCTGGCTCAACAACTAACAGCAGTTGCTGCTCTTGCATGATATTTAGGTTCTGTTCCCAGCTCTCAAATGACTGCTCACAATAGTCTACAATTCTAGTTCCTGGGAATTCAAAACATTTTCCTTAACTTAAATAGGCATCAGGTAGTTGTTATACACATACAAACATATATGTAAAACATTCATATTAACAAAATTAATAATAAATATATATTTAAAGATTTTTTCCAGTCATGGTCTGTTCAGTTATGAGGATTTGGTGCTGCAGTTGCCTTTGAATTATTCATGTACCTGCAAGTAATCTTTCAAACAAACTCCTGTGAGAAATTGATAACTCATGTCTCTCCAAGGGGAACTTTGGAGAAAGGGCTACATTGATCTGTCAATCAAGTTCTACTAATATAAAATGGTATTTGCTCCCTGTACTTTGATCTGTTAATTGTGTCCTACTGAGATCTAGGGTATTTACTTCCATATTTCCCAGAAAGCTAGATCTTGTGTCTCTTCACAGCACACAGAAACCTTAACTAAGATGCATATGCACATACGTATATAAATACATATTTTTGTATGTATTCATACATATACATGTATACTATTGAGTATAAATACATATATATGTACATATACATTCTTGGATACAAATATTGACAACTACAAGAAGTTATTCAGTGTGGTACAGGTTGGCAGAATATAACATAAAAACTGAGAGCATTAATTACTCCTACCTACCTTTTTATTTTAAACTATTCTTTTAATACTTAATGGTCCAAGGATTTAATATGTAGTAACACTTTCTAACCTTGAGTTAGAAAGGAGCTCACCAGAGATAATAAATAATCAGACATCAGCAACTTGGGTAATCTGCAAGAAAGTTCACCTCATGAACAGTGAACAGTGAGGTTGCTCAGAGCAGGAAGTTAGCCCACCATCAGAGCCTCCTGACAAGACTCTCAAATTGCCCATCCCTCAGCTTGAAAATTGTGCAGTTTCCCATGTATATCCTTTGGGCTAGAGAGGTGGCTCAGCAACTTAACAGCATTGGCTTCTCTTGCAGGGTATACAAGTTCAGTTCCCAGCACCCAAATAACTGGAAATCCAGTGCAGTTCTCGTAATTTAAACATGCATCAGATAGGCATGTGATACATATACATACAGGCATGCAAAACATTTACATGCACAGAATTAAAAATAAATACATATTTTTTAAAAAAAATAAATAAATACATATTTTAATGATACAGGTTTTTTGAATCTTCATCTGCTCAGGTGTGGGGGTTTGATGCTGTGGTTGCCTTTGAGTCATTCATGGTCCTTCGAGTAACATTTTAAATAAACTCCTGTGATAACCTCATAAATATTTGTGTCTCCAAGGGGTATTCTGTAGGAAGAGCTACTTTGATGTGTCAATTGTACTTGACCTACTTAGATCAGAAGGTATTTGCTCCTGACTTCCCAGAAAAGTGAAATTTCACCATGTATTACCCACATGAACTCATGAGATGATGGCCTACATGAAATACAATTTCTATGCCTATTTCTTTCTAGACCATAGACATCACCATTTAGCTTACTGAAATAGGATAATAAGTCATAAGGTATTTATTTATCAACTATGTGGGTAACACAACAATCTCTGTTACAAAACTTTTTGGGAAGGCAGACCTGAGTCAAGTAATCATTTGCAACTCAAATGTAGTTTCCATCCTTGGGAGTTCTAGGTCCCTCAAAACTTCCTATTGCAGACTGATGAAGACATGACAAGAGTAAAGGCAAAAAACAAACCAAGAGAAACAGCTTACTGTAACCACTTTAAACTTTCTTCTGATTTTTTACAGCATTAATTTCTTTTTAAAAAATTTTAGAAATATTTATTTATTATGTATACAATATTCTGTCTGTGTATATGTCTGCAGGCCAGATGAGGGCACCAGACCTCATTACAGATGGTTGTGAACCACCATGTGGTTGCTGGGAATTGAACTCAGAACCTTTGGAAGATCAGGCAATGCTCTTAACCACTGAGCCATCTCTCCAGCCCCCAGCATTGATTTCTTGAAAAGCATTTAGAACATTTGCCAGAAACACAGTGAGTTAAATGGTTTAGTTTGCAGTAGAAATCTGTTCAGCTGTGACAGTACTAATTTCCACTGGATGATATTTTTTGATTTTCCTGAAGGGAAAAGCAACCTGAGAATCGTCCAAACTCTAGGCCACAAAGGAGACGCATCCAGCCCATTACTCACAGATAGAGGAGCATCAGGATGCTAGTCAGCAGAGCCCACGTTTCCACGGAAAAATTTAAAATTGGGTCCATTGATTTTTTTTATTTCAAGAAATTGGCTCTCTGACGTTTCCTCCTTGGTGAGGACTTGAATACTCTTTCTGAGACCAGGTGTGAATCTGTGAAGCTAAGTCACAGTATTTATGTGCTAGGAAAAGGGGTGGAGGAGGTGATACTGCCAGTAGAAAGACGAGGTGTGACTCTAACATGGGTATTGACATTTTGACTTTTTAATAGTTAATTTTAGGTATAATTTTAATAAGTTAATAATTATTTTAGTAAGTGAATAACTATTTAGGTTTTAACAATATTAGTGAGAAGACCAGAGGTCATTTTTTTTTTACCAGAAATGTAATGGAATGGGTGACATTAAATGTCCTTTAGTATTTCTTCACCTATCTTTATTGCAAAACACATTAAGTCTTTGTATACAAGATCCATCTATAAATATTTTTGTATTTTTAAAAAGGAAAACAATTTTTTTTCATTATACATACCAATCCAAGTTCCCACTCCTTCCCCTCCTCCCATTCCATCCAAATATCTCCCCACCCTATCCCAGCCACCTCTCAGAGAAGGTAAAGCACATGGATCTGTGGAAGGTCCAAGGACCTCTCTGCTATATCTAGACTGAGCAAGGTATCTACCCAAAGAGAATAGGTGTCAAAAAAGCCAGTGCATGCAGTAGGGATAAATCCTGGTGCCACTGCTAGTGGCCCCTCAGTCTGCCCCAGCTATGCAACATTGAAAGCTACTAGTTTGGTCCTATGCTTTTTTTTATTCTCAGTTTGGCTAGAGTTGATGAGCTCCTGTTAAATCAGCTAGATGGTTTCAGTGGGTATATCTATCATGGTCTTAACTTGATTGCTCATTTTTTTTTTCATTCTTCCCCCTCTTCAGCTGTTCTTTGGAAAGTCAGTCCAGGGTTCTGATGCAGGTTTCTGCCTCTGTTTCCATCAGGTGCTAGATGAAGATTCTATGGTTATATTTAAGATATTCATCAGTCTGACTACAGGGCAAGGCCAGTTCGGACACCTTCTCCTCTATTGCTTAGGATCTTAGCTGGGGTCATCCTTGTGGATTCCTGGGAATTTCACTAGAGCCAGGTTTCTTGCTTACCCCATAATGGCTCCCTCAATCAAGATATCTCTTTACTTGCTCTTATCTCCATCCTTCCTTGATCTTGACTATCCTATTCCCTGAAGTTCTCCTCATTCCTCCTTTTCTCCCCTCCTCTCTCACTTCCACCCTAGCTTCTCTGAACCATTATGTTCCCAGTTTTTTCAGCTGGTCTTTTCTATTTTGACTTTCCAAGTGGATATATATATATATATATATATATATATATATATCTTATATATTTCTTATAGTTCACCTTGTTAACTTAGTTTCTCTAGTATCGTGAACTATAGGCTCAATAAACTATGTCTATAATTAGTATCTATTTATGCATGAGTAGATACCATATTCATCTTTTTGGGTCTGGGTTACATCACTCGGGATGGTGTTTTCTAGTTCTGTTCATTTACATGCAAAATTCGAGATGTCATTGGTTTTTTTTTTCTGCCAAGTAGTACACGAATGAGTAAATGTGCTACATTTTCTTTTTCCATTCTTTGGTTGAGAGGCATGAGATATTTTCAGGTTGTGGATATTATAAATAATGTTGCTATGAACCTAGTTGAACAAATACCTTTGTAATATGATTGAGCACCTTTTGGGTATATGTCCAAGAGTAGCATTGCTAGTTCCTGAGCATAGGTTGTCAATTTTCTGAGAAACCATCATACTGACTTCCAAAGTAGTTGTACAAGTTTGCAATCCAACTAGCAGTAGATGAGAGTTCAACTTACTCCACATCCTCTCCAACATAAGCTCTCATTGGTCTTTTTGATTTTAGCCATCCTGACAGATGTAAGATGGTATCACAGAGTTGTTTTGATTTGCATTTCCCTGATGGATAAGGATGTTGAACATTTTCTTAAGTGCATTTTGACCATTTAAGATTCTTCTGTGGAAAATTCTCTGCTTAGTTTAGTACCCCATTTTTATTTATTTATTTATTTTTTTTATTTTATTTTTTTATTTTATTTTTATTTTTTTTTTATTTTATT
>NW_026068196.1:731746-741103 GCF_014885135.2 Alexandromys fortis
GGTGCCTGGACCGGAACTCCTTGCTGCTAGGTGTCTCGTAAACAAAGGACCTACCTAGCTTGCTGCAGGCAGGCTAGTGGGGACAAAGGAGCTAGCACCCTCCCGTTTGCCCTGCCGATTCGGATTCGGTCCTAGAGCCCGAACAGGCTGGGCTGGGAGATGTTATGTGGTCAAAGAGGGAAGGGGGTCAGACGGAGGGGGCGAAGAGGGTTGTGGATGCAAGCTGGGTGGGATAGGAAGGGAGAGGAGGTATCGGGCAGAGTAGCCCCTGAGGATGACCAGGTAGTGTAGGAGGGGTGTCTGAGTTCCCTGTCCCGGGCTGCTGCCGCGGTCAGAAACTCACTCACCCCAGTGATGTCTCTCCAGGTGCCTGGACCGGAACTCCTTGCTGCTAGGTGTCTCGTAAAGAAAGGCTAGTACCCCATTTTTAAATTGCATTATTTAGAATTTTGATGTTTAAATTCTTGAGTTCTTTATATAATTTTGGAGATCATTCCCTTGTCTGATGTGGGTTTGGTGAAGATCTTTTTCTATTCAGTAAGCTGCCTTTTTGTCTTACTGATTGTGTCCTTTGCTTTACTGAAGTTTGACAATTTCAGGAGGTCCCATTTATTTATTGTTTCAGTGTCTGTGCTACTATGGTTATATATAAGACATGATCTCCTGTGCCCATGCATTGAAGATTTCTTCCCAATGTCTCTTCTATCAGGTTCAGTGTGTAAGATTTTTATTGAGGTCTTTAATCCATTTGGACTTGAGTTTTGTGCATAGAGATAGATATGGATCTATTTTCATTCTTCTACATGTTGACATGAAGTAATGCCAGCACCATTTGTTGAAGATGCTTTCTTTTATCCATTATATAATTTTAGATTTGTTGTCAATAATCGGGTATTCATAGGTGTGTGGGTTAATAGCTTGGTCTTTAGTTTGATTCCATTGGTCAACCTCTCTTTTTTTATGCCAGTGCCAAGCTGTTTTCATTCCTGTAGCTCTGTAGTAGAGCTTGATGTCAGGGATGATGATGCCTCCAGAAGTTCCTTTATTGTACAGGATTGTTTTGGCTATCCTGGGTTTTTTGTTTTTCCAAATGAAATTGATTATTGTTCTTTCTAGGTCCATGAAGAATTGTGTTGGAATTTTGATGGGGATTGTATTGACTCTATAGATTGCTTTTTATAGGATTGCCATTTTTGTTATGTTGGTCTTACCTATACAAGAGTATGGAATATCTTTCCATTTTCTGGTATCTTCTTATATTTCTTTATTCAAAGACTTAAAGTTCTTGTCAAATAGGTCTTTCATTTATTTTGTTAGTGTTACCTCAAGATATTTTATGTTATTTGTGAAAGGTTATGTTTCTCTGATTTCTTTCTCAGATTCTTTATCATTTGTGTATAGGAGGGCAACTGATTTTTTGGAGTTGATCTTCTATCCTGCCACATCACTGAAGGTATTAATCATCTGTAGGAGTTCTATGGTAGAGTTTTTGTGTTCACTTATACAAATAATGTTCACATATACAAATAATGAAAGTTTGACTTATTCCTTTTCAATTTGAATCCTCTTGATCTCCTTTTGTTTTCTTATTGCTATCGTGAGAACTTCAAGAACTACATTGAATAGATATGGAGAGAGTATACAGCCTCATTTTGTTCCTAATTTTAGTGGAATCACTTTGAGTTTCTCTCCATTTAATTGGCTGTAGGCTTGCTGTGTATTGCTTTTATTATATTTAGATATGTTATATATTTTATCCCTGATCTCTCCAAGACCTTTATCATGAAGGGATGTTGGATTTTGTCAAATGCCTTTTCAGCATCTCATGAAATGATCATATGGAGATTTTTACTTTCAATTTATCTATATGATGGATTACACTGAGACATTTTCATATGTTGAACCAACCATGCATCTCTGGAATGATGCTGACTTGATCAGGTGGATGAATTTTTTAATGTTTTCTTTGTAGTGAAGAGGAAAGAGCTGCATCCTGCCACCCGACTAGTTTAACCCCTGAAATAACCACACCGGCTCCCAGGCACCCTGCTAGCTTAACCCTGAAATAATTATACAGAAATTGTATTCATTTAACACTGCCCAGCCTCCTATTGACCAGCTCTCACATCTTGATTAACCCATTTCTATCAATGTGTATTGCCACTTGACTGTGGCTTACCAGCATGAGTCTAACCAGCATCCATCTGGGGCAGGAGAATTATGGCTTCTGCCTGACTCTGCTCTTCTTCTCAGCATTGACTTCTGTTTTTCCCACCTACCTAAGTTTTTGTTCTATCAAAAGGCCAAGGCAGTCTCTTTATTCAACCAATGAAAGCAACACATCTTACACCAGTTCTTGGGTTTGGTTTGCCAGTATTTTATTGAATATTTTTGCATTCATGTTCATGAGTGAGATTAGTCTGTGATGCACTTTCTTGGCTGATTCTTTGTGTGGTTTTGGTATTGGGGTAGCTGCAAGCTCATGAAGAGAGTTTGGCAATGTTACTTCTGTTTCTATTATGTTGAACACTTTGAGGAATGTAGGTATTAGCTCTTCTTGGAATTTCTGGTAGAATTCTCCTCTAAAACCTTCTGTCCCTGGGCTTTTCTTGGTTGGGAGGTTATTTGATGACAGCTTCTATTTCATAGCATTTATAGGCCTTTTTAGATTATTTATCTGGTCATGATTTAATTATGGTATATGGTAAATGGTAAATGGTATCTAGAAAACTGTCCATTTCTTTTACATTTTTCAATTTTGTGAAGTACAGGTTTGTAGTATTACATAATGATTCTCTGAATTTCCTCAGTGTCAATTGTTATGTCCCCCTTTTCATTTCTGATTTTGTTAATTTGGGTGTTCTCTCTCTGCCTTTTGATTAGTTTGGATAAGGGTTTGTCTATCTTGCTGATTTTCTCCAGGAACCAGCTTTTTGTTTCATTGATTCTTTGGTTTGTTTTCTGTGTTTCTATTTTGTTGGTTTCAGCCCTCAGTTTGATTATTTCCAGTCTTCTACTCCTCCTAGGTGAGTCTGCTTCTTTTTTTTTCCTAGAGCTTCCAGGTGTGTTGTTAAGTCATTGATGTGAGCTTTCTCCATTTTCTTTATGTGGGTACTTAGTACTATGAACTTTCCTTTTAGGACTGCTTTCATTGTGACACATAGATTTGGGTACACTGTGCCTTCATTTTCTTTGAATTCTAGGAAGACTTTAATTTCTTTCTTTATTTCTCCATTGACTTAGGGATGGTTCAATTGTTCACTCTTTAATTTCCATGAATTTGTAGGCTTTCTGAGAGTAGTTTTGTTGTTACTTCTAATTTTAATCTGCAGTGATCTGATGAGACACAGGGATTACTCCAATTTTTTTGTGTCTGTGGAAGTTTGTAGTCAATATTAGAGAAGGTTCCATGAGGTGTTGAGAAGAAGGTATATTCTTTTGGGTAAAGGAAAATGCTCTATAGCTGTCTGTTAAGTCCATTTCATTCATGACATATGCTAGTACTCTTATATCTCTGTTAAATTTCTGACTGGTTGACCTGTTCCATTAGAGAAAGTAGAGTGTACAATGGTCTCCAACTATTAGTGTGTGGGGTGTGATGTGTGATTTAAGTTTTAGTAATGTTTCTTTTACATATGTGGTTGCTATTGTATTAGGGGCATATATGTATAAGGGGCATAGACTGAGACTACATTTTGGTGGATTGTTCCTGTTATGAGTATAAAGTATTCTTCTCCATCTCTTCTGATTGATTTTAGTTGAAATCTATTTTGTTAGATGATAGGATAGCCACACCCACTTGTTTCTTATGTCCACTTGACTGGAAAACCTATTCCCAATTCTTTACTCTGAAGTAGTGTTTGTCTTTGAGGTTGATGTGTGTTTCTTGTATATAGCAGAAGGCTGGATACTGTTTTCATATTCATTCTCTTAGCCAATGTTTTTTTATAGGTGAATTGAGTCCATTGAGATTAAGATATATTAATGCTCGGTCATTGTTAATTCCTATCATTTTTCATTAGTAGTGTTTCTATGTCCCCCTTCTTTGTTTTTTTCTGGTGGAAGGTTATCTGTTGCCTGTGTATTTGTGGTTGCATTTAGCTTCCTTGGATTGGGGTTTCCCTTCTAGTACTTTCTGTAAGACTAGGTTTGTGGATACAATTATTTAAAAATGTTTTTGTCATGGAACATCTTGTTTTCTCCATCAATGGGGATTGAAAACTGGGTATAGTAGTCTGGGCTTGTATCCATGGTCTCTTATTGTCCACAGTATATATGCCCAAGTGCTTCTGGCTTTCATGGTTTCCATTATGTGTTACTTGACCCTGTTCCTTTGCAGCTCTTAATATTTTTCTTTATTTTGTATGTTTTACATTTTGATTATTATATGGTGAGGGAACATTTTTGATTCAATCAATTTGGTGTTCTGTAAGCTTCTTGCACCTTCATAGGGATATCTTTTTTTAGGTTTGGAAAGTTTTCTTCTCTGATTTTGTTGAAATATTTCCTGTGTCTTTGAGCTGGAGTTCTTCTCCTTTTTCTATCCCTATTATTCTTAGGCTTGCTCTTTTCATGGTGTCCCAGATTTCCTGGATGCTTTGTGTTAAGAATTTGCTCGATCTAATGGTTTGTTTTGACAAATATTTCCTCTATAGTATCTTCAACACCTGAGATTCTTTCTTCTATCTCTTATATTCTCTTGGTTATAATTGCCTCTGTAGTTCATGTTCTTTTACCCAGATTTTCCATATCCAGAATTCCCTGATTTGTGTTTCCTTTATTTACTCTATTTCAGTCTTCAAGTATTGAACTGGTGGCTTCACTTGTTTGATTGTTTTTCTTGGTTTTCTTTGAGGGATTTATTAATTTCTTCCAATTTATTGTTTGTATTTTCGTGCATTTCTTTAAGGGAGTTTTTCATTTCCTCTTTAAAGGTGTCCATAATTTTCATAAAGTTACATTTAAAGTCATTTTCTTCTGCTTCTTCTGAGTTAAGATGATCAAGTTTTCCTGTTGTGTGACCAATGGGTTCTGGTGTTACCATGTTGTTATTTAGGTTGATGGATGAATTCTTACATTGTTGCCTACTCATCTCTTTTTTAAAATGAGGCCAGCGGTGTCTTTGAATCTTGATCCAATTCTTTCAGTGGCTGTCTGAGTCTTTGCAAATTGTTCTTGGTCTGCTCTATACTATCAATGTCTGTTTCTGGGGAGCTTCTGACGTCTCTCTAGGCCTGCGCTCTTGGTCTTCTCTCCTGGTTTTTTCTCTTGGTCCTCTCTCTTGCTATCCTCTGTATTGTAGCAAGCTCTTTGTCCTCTCAGTATTCTAGCAATCTCTTAGATTGGGTGTGGGATGAAGCTAGTAGCTTTTTTTGGTCTGGTGGATGAAGGTACATATTTGGAGAGCCTACCCAAAAGAAAAGTTCTTGCTGGCTGGTGAGAGAAGCCAAGGGAGTTTGGAGAGGGGCCCAGAATTTTGTCCCACTGTGGAGGTCCTAGAGAGTGGGGTTCCTGTTTTATGGCTGTTCATTCAATTCTTATTCCTGTCAGTATTGGAGCAAGCTGTTTTTCAGAGTTTCCACCAAGTTTACAAGAGGATAGGGTAGTTTGGGGGTGGGATGGGGCTAGTAACTTGCAGAGTCTGGTGGATAGGAGTGGGTATTGGGAAAGCCTACCTGCAGGAAACTTTCCTTCTCTCTGGCTAGAGAAGCCAAGGGAGTTGGGAATAGGACCTGGGGTTTTGTCCCACTTTGGAGGTCCTAGAGAGTGGGGTGTCTCACTGCATGTCTGTTGACTCACCTCTTAGTCCCATCAGCATTGTAGCAAGCTGTGTTTAAGAGTTCCACTGAGGTTTCTAGAGCCCCATCTATAAACCTTTACACATGTGTATTATTATCTCTGGGGTCTCTTTACACAATAGAAGATGAACTGTATTTTATAACCACTTGGGCAAAAATAATCACTTTATTCCTCTTCATAAACTAAAAATTTCCGTGCATTTCTTTATTTCTTTTTCTTTTCTTTTTTGATTTTTCAGGACAGGATCTTTGTGTGTGTAGCTCTGGAATTCCTCGAACTCACTCTGTAGACTAGACTACTCTCACAAATATCTACCCACTTCTTCCTCCAGAGTGTTGGGTTTAAAGGAATATGCTGCCATTATTTGGCACCATGTATTTCTTTTGTTGCCTTTCCCCCATCATCTATACATGTTCTATTTACACAATGTTATTATTAAGCAAATAGTCTCTGCATTGCTCACTATTATGTTCCCAGTGCCCGTGTCATTTACGTGAGTTAAAGATTTGCCAAGAGGCACCAAATTGTGTTTTTGTCACATTAGAACTTCCCTTTGGAGCAGTTTGAACAAGAGAAACTTCATTATTGATCTCTCTACTCTTCCCATCCTATGACTCTGTCTGTGTGCAGTATGTTGTCACCTATCTGAAATTTGTGCATATGAATCTGATTCTACTTACTGCTTATAGATGTGGCCCAACAAAGCACTTAGCTTGCTGTAGGAACTCCTTCAGCCAGTAACCTTTATGTTACCAGCCTACTTGGGCTTGGCCTCTTATACTATGAATGCTGATGTAAAGCACATGCTCCCTCTCTTTTCCAGATGCTGGATTTGTTTGCTGTTCCCTGTTTGAGTGGAGGAGTGTGATCTATGAGTCTACCCTTAAACAAATAACCATTTATTGTACTCGATTCTGAGCTAGTGTGGGATATCTTTTAGCATCTGTCTTCATCTGGCACCCCACATGGATGCCAACTCCATACTTACCAGGTGGACTGGTTTAAAAGACCCAAAATGTCCAGGCCCATAAGGTCTCCTTCACTACACACACCTGATTTGCTTTATCCTACCAAGTTCTTTTTTTGTAAAACCACACCACAGTAGAGCTAAGCACAGTGACTTAGACATTTCCCAGGCTGACACACATCCTCTCCCCACTGCCATGTTCCCTGATGAGTGGTGACTTGACCAGCTTCTAGTTTGTGCTCCCTGCTCCTGAGTTCTGGGTTCCTTGCCCTGTGTATGGAATTGATTTAATTGCTTTTAATTTGTCAGACAAAACATATATGTCAGTATTTAACCAGGCACCAAAGCAGAAAACCAAAGCAGTGCATGACTTTTGTTTGACACTCGTTATGACGCCACCCTTTGTGGCTCATTGCCACACAACTGCAACCACAACACCTGCTGGACAATAAATATTATTACACCTAAAACAATTTACCAAGTCTCATAACAAAGGTAACTATTTGATTAATAAATAATTAATAACTTGAAAGTTATATAATCACAGATAACACTACCATGCAAATAACCTTTTGTTGATAATATGGATTATATTCTGCAAAGTTTTTTATCATTATTGTGATACATATTGGGACTCAGTTTTATTTTTAATATAATATCCTTAAGAAAATGGTTTGATAACAGAAACAAAAAATGAGGCGCTTTTAGAAATTATACAAATTTTACAGACTAATAATGTACAGCTAGCTAACAGGATTAATGCCACCAAAATTCAAACGTTATCTGAAAAAAGTAATACTATTGAAAAGGATAACATTAATTTGACAGACAGATCCAATCCATGACAAAGGGTACTAAGAAATTATCTGAAAGAATTTATACTGTTGTATTTGACAATCAAAATCTGTTAAAAATGTCATGTCAGGTTATCAGATAGAGTATCTCTCCAAGAAGGCGATCTGCACACTATCCAAATAATGTCCAAGGATGAGATGTTATCTTTAAAAGAAAAACTTCAGACCTTGGAATCATATGTGAAGAATGAGGAACAGAAGCTATGTTTCTCAATGAAATCACTAGAAATATATACAGGCTAGGAGATTCAGATTTTAAAAAAGACAGTGGTAAAAAGATTTGTAATGATTGAGGGAGTTATTGGAACTGATAAACATGGAAAGAAAGTACAAGGACAGGATTTAACATCACAAGTACCTGTTAGAGATGACTTACCCAGGGTTTTAGCTTCCTACCTTGCAATCTACTCTGAAAAAGCATCAAGTTCTAAATTCCCAAAAAATCCCAAAGATGGTAGATGGATACCTATAGGAATGAATGATCTAAAAAAAAAAAACTAAACAAGCAGTAGTATCTTATGGCTTTGTTAGGGAGAGGGTAAACACATGGGCTTCTAACAATAAGGCTACCCCATATGACTGGCCTCAGTTAGTTTCAACAGTCCTAGATATTGGGCCACAATTATTTTGGAAATGCTATTTATGAAAAGAGGCAACAATTATAGGCTCAATGTCCTTTATTTGTGGCTAGAAACTAAATATGAGTGAGTACATCCCATGTTCCTCTTTTTGGGTCTGGCTTACCTCACTCAGGATAGTGTTTTATATTTCCATCCATTTGCATGCAAAATCCAAGAAGTCCTTGTTTTTTTACTGCTGAGAAGTACTCTAATATGTATATATTGCATACTTTCTTCATCTATTCTTCCATTGAAGGGCATCTAGGTTGTTTCCAGGTTCTGGCTATTACAAACAATGCTGCTATGAACATAGTTGACCATATACTTTTGTTGTATGATAGGGCATCTCTTGGGTATATTCCCAAGAGTCGTATTGCTGGGTCCAGGGGTAGGTTGATCCTGAATTTCCTAAGAAAAAACCACACTGCTTTCCAAAGTGGTTGCACAAGTTTGCATTCTCACCAGCAATGGATGAGTGTACCTCTTTCTCCACAACCTCTCAAGCAAAGGCTATCATTGGTGTTTTTGATTTTAGCCATTCTGACAGGTGTAAGATGGTATCTTAAAGTAGCCATAAATAAAGGACATTGAGCCTATAATTAGTGATCCTAGAGAAGCTAAATAAGAAGGAGAAGCCAAAGAAAAACATATAGGCATCCTCCTGAATATTAACCTTCATCAGGCAATGAAAGGAGACAGAGACAGAGACCCACATTGGAGCACCAGACAGAAATCTCAAGGTCCAAAAGGAGCAGAAGGAGAGAGAGCACGAGCAAGAACTCAGGAACGCGAGGGGTGCACCCACACACTGAGACAATGGGGATGTTCTATTGGGAACTCACCAAGGCCAGCTGGCCTGGGTCTGAAAAAGCCAGGGATAAAACCGGCCTCACTGAACATAGCGGACAAGGAGGACTACTGAGAACTCAAGAACAATGGCAATGGGTTTTTGATCCTACTGAATATACTGGCTTTGTGAGAGTCTAGGCAGTTTGGATGCTTACCTTACTAGACCTGGATGGAGGTGGGTGGTCCTTGGACTTCCCACAGGGCAGGGAACCATGATTGCTCTTTGGGTTGACGAGGGAGGGGGATTTGATTTGGGGAGGGGGAGGAA
>NW_026068196.1:744266-806479 GCF_014885135.2 Alexandromys fortis
ATGGGCTGCTTGCAATGCTTATGATACATATTTATCTATTGGTTTGCTTCCAAACTGTTGGCCACTTTAGCTAATGATTACTGCACCACACAAATACACACATGCATTACTCTTAGTCTATGGCATGATAGGATACATAATTATGATTTAAACTGTGCAATAGCTTAGATAATAAAGGCTCATTACATAGCAACTCCAAAGCAAATAAAGTTGTTTCAGACATTGTTGCATTAAAGGCAGGATAAATAAACAGGGTAATTACACAATAAGGTACCAGGACAAGACTTGTGCAATATGAAGGTATATTATTAACTTGGCTGTCAGTCTAAAAATGTTCAGTCTCTTCAACTCTAAGGGTTATAAACTGAACAAGATATATAGAGTTGTGTCAATACACAGTCTTGATCAGATTAGATATCCTTAAGTGTTTGTTTAACTGAGTTGAAGGGATTATTAACTTTCAAATGACTTTGCAATTGGTTAGGAAATGGAATGTTTTACATGGGTGACCTAAATGATGTCTTGACTGATGCTGAATTCAAAGACAGAAATAACCACCTTAGAAGCATGATGTCATCCATATTATGGTATAGTGATTTTCATGGTCATCTGTGAACACACACCACACTCCTAATGGTAGATTCCTATGTGATGTTTTAGGAATCACATAGGAGGAGCTGAGGAAGATTCTCCTTAGTTATTCAGTCTTTCTGGTTCAGTCAAAAGAACAGGAAAGTGGCCCATTGGCCCTCATAACTTTCCTATCTCCTTGGTTCAGATCCTAAAGACACAACCAAATAACTATTACCTCTTCCTGACACACTGCTCACCCTCATTCTAGGCTCTTTTCCACAACTTGAACAGATAGCTGCTCAGGTACAGGCCAAGCCAGTGAAAAGGACATGTGAAGGCCATGGCAGTTGAGAGAAGAGATAGGCAAACTCAACTGCCAGAACTTCAGAAAGGTGGCCCACATATATAATTACTCTATTATCTCCGCACCCAACCGTATTAACAATATCACCAGTGACCCCTCTCCTACTCACCATGTACCACCATTAACTTAACATTAAGAGACTCTCTGCTTGACTAGATATCAGACCTGCTGCCTGAATATCAGGCCATAGAAGACCAAAGAGGAAACAGAAACTAAGGAACACAACAACCATCCAACAAAGACAAACTTAGAAATCAGTACCTCGACCTGTACTCATCTCAAATCTAGATGCCTAAACTGTGGAAGAATACAATCAATAACATTAAGGGCTACGAGAACCCAGCTATCCTACTATGGCAAGATCTGACATTTCTGACATAGCTGAAGCAGAAGAAAATGACCTTAAAACCAACATTTCAAAGATAATAGTTTCTTTACAAGGAAAATAATAAACTTCTTAAAGAAGGCAAGACAGACAAACAAATAGTTGGAAGAAACAAATAACAATGGTTTAAGACCTGAAAATGGAAATAGAATCAATAAAAAAAAACCCCACAACTATAGCGAATTCTGGAAATGGAAAACCTATGTAGTGGACATGAACTACTGGTGCAAGCATTACCAACAAAAAACATGGAAGAGAGGATTTCTGAAGAAATTGACACATTAGTCAAAAAAATGTTAAATCTAAGAAATTCCTAACATAAATATCTAGGAAATCTGGGATTAAACCTAAAAATAATAGGAATAGAATGAGGAGATTTCTAGCCCAAAGGCCCAGAAAATATTTTCAACAAAATCATAAAAGACCCAGGCCAGGTAGCCTTGGTGAGTTCCCGATAGAACATCCCCATTGTTTCAGTGTGTGGGTGCACCTCTCGTGGTCCTGAGTTCCGAGCTCGTGCTATCTGTCCTTCTGCTCTGATTTGGACCTTGAGATTTCAGTCTGGTGCTCAAATATGGGTCTCTGTCTCAGTCTCCTTTCATCGCCTGATCCTTGGATTCCCACAGGTCAAGGAACCCTGATTGCTCTTCGGGCTGATGAGGGAGGGGGACTTGATCGGGGAAGGGGGAGGGAAATGGGAGGCAGTGGCAGGAAGGAGGCAGAAATCTTTAATAAATAAATTTAAAAAAATCATAGAAGAAATTTTTCTAGCATAAATAAGGACATACATATAAAGGAGATGAAGCTTTTAGAACACCAAATATAATGGGCCAGAAAAGAAGACCCACCTATCACATAATATTCAAAACAATAATGTACAGAACAAAGAAAGACTATTAAATGTGCAAGAGGAAAAGACCAAGTAACACATAAATGTAGGCCTATGAGAATTTCACTTGACTTCTTAGAGCAGACTCTATCCAGAAGACCCTGGAGAAATGTAATGCATACTCTAAAAGACCACAAATTCCAGCCCAAATTACTATACATGCAAAACTTTTAATCATTATAGATGGAGAGAAATGATATATCATGATAAAGTCAGTCAAACAATATATATCTAAAAGCTGTCCCTAGAGAAGAAAACAGAAGAGAACTCCAAAGCAAGGAGGAGTTCAATTACATTTATGAAAAACAGGAAATAAGTCTCATACCAGCAAAAGTGAAAGAAAGGAGAAAACTCATATACCCCATAACCACCATCATCACCACCATATTCACCATCAACAACAAATAACAGGAACTAACAATCTATTGGTCACCAATATCTCTCAATATCAATATTATTCATTAAAAAGACACATTTTAGCAGAATGGATACAACATATGATTCATCATTCTACTGCATTAAAGAAACATATATTAACATCAAAGATAAATATTACCTCAGAATAAAGTGTTGGAAAGAAAGATTTTCCAAACAAATGTACTTAACAAGCAAGAGACTGCAGCTATCCTACTATTTAACAAAATAGATTTCAAACCTAAACTACGTCAAAAGAGATGGGATAAAAATATTTCGTACTCATCAAAGGAAAAATCCATCAAGATGACATTTCACTTTTTAACATCTATGCCTTAAAAGTAAGGGCAACTACATTTGTAAAGAGAACATCACTGAAGCTTAATCAGACATCAACCCTCACACATTAATATTGAGTGATTGCAATAACCTTCTCTCACCAATGAACAGGTTATCAAGAAAAATTCTAAAGAGACAAATAGTGTAGCTAATAGATGTTGTGAACCAAATGGACCCAAAAGATATCTACAAAACATTTCACCTGGAAAAAAAGCATATACCTTCTTCTCACTACCTCACAGATATTCTCCAAAACAGACTGTAATGATGAGGTGTGCAGGCCTGCTTTTTTTCCTGTCTAGCTCCAGCATGGCTAGTTTAGCACCAAAATAATTACATGGAAACTGCATTCTTTTAAACACTGCCTGGCCCATTATATCTAGCATCTTCTTGGGTAATTCTCACATCTTGATTAACCCATTTATAATAATCTATGTAGCACCATGAGGTGGTGGCTTACTGGGAAAGATTCAGCATGTCTGACCTTGCAGCTGGCTCCATGGCGACTGCCTCACATCCCCTCTTCCCAGCATTCTGTTCTGTCTAATCCACCTACCTATGATCTGACCTATCAGGCCAAGCAGGGTTTTTTTTTATTAATTAACCAATGAAAGCAATAGATAGACAGATGACCCTCCTCCATCAAAACAAAACAAAAGAAATCAGGGAAACAACACCTTCCCCAATACCCACAAATAATATAACTTATCTTGGAGTGACACTAACCAAGCAAGCAAAAGACATGTACAAAAATAATTTTAAGTCTTTGAAGAAAGAAATTGAAATAAATATCAGAAGATGTAAAGATCTCCAGTATTGGAGATCCAGGATTGGTAGAATTATTGTAGTAAAAATGGCCATTTTACCAAAATTAATCTGTAAATTCAACACAATCTTTATCAAAATTCCAACACAAACTGAAAGTGATGAGGATACCTATGGGCCATGCTGCTGCCAGGTCCCAAATTTATATTAATGGCTTATACTGCCAACTTTGGCCATGTTGATGTCAGTGGTCTATGATGCTGTAATATCCATGGCCCATGTTACCGCTGAAGGCCATGCAGATGGCTGTGATCCATGATGCCACAAGAAGCCCTGTTGTTGTCTGTGGGCCTTCTGCCATGTGAAGCCATGTTAATTTGAGTGTCTTATCCTGCCATCTGAGGGTATGTTTATGTCCTCAACTTGTGATGCTGCCAAGGGCTATGATGGTGCCCATGGCCTATGCTGCAGCAGAAGGCCATGCTGATGTTCATGGTCTGTTCTATTCTGTAGATCATAATGAATTCCATGACACATGTTAGTGCCTGCAACAATGAAAAAGTCCATTGATCCAGGCTACTGATGATGGTAAAGATCAATGAGGCTACTTTTTCTATAGTATTGATGACTTCAGACTCACATTTGAGAGAGGGAAATAGAAGACCTATATGATGACCCCCTATACCTTTTCTTAAGAGTAACAACCTAGACAGAAAGCCCTTATGGAACATTCTTAAAAAATGTGATAAGGATGCTGAAGTGTTTCTTAACTGATGGCTTTCATCAGATGTACATATAAGTCAGGACTGTCTTTTCTTTAAGTGGTGGCCACTAAGACTTTGATCATATTACTGTAAGTATATGGGCGACATAATTTGCAATTTGCAGTTTTTCCTTATTCTCCTCATTTTATTCCTTTTTCCTTTTCTTTTTGTCATGGGGAATAAACTAGAGAGAGGGGGTGGACCTGTGGATATTGGGAAATGAGTGTAATCAGGGTGCATGTTGAGAAACTCTCAAACAATCAATAAAAATGATATGAAAATAAACTCTAATGTAATTCTTTACAGAACTTGAAAGGACAATATTCACCTTCATCTGGAAAAACAAAAAAGCCCAAATAGGAAAAACAATCCTGTACAATAAAAGAACTTCCAGAGATACCACTGCCCCTGATTTAAATCTGTACTACAGAGCTATATTAATAAAAACCACACGGTATTGCATAAAACCAGAGAGATTGATCAAAGGAATTGAACTGAAGATCCAGATGTGAATCCACACATTTATGGGCAGTAGACTTTTTTATTAAGAAGCCAAAAATAAAATATTGAAAAGAAAAGCATCCTCAACAAATTGTGATTGTCTAACTGGATGTCTGCATGTAGAGGAATACATCGGCACCAAGATCAACAAGTAATACATGAAACCTTATGAAACTGAAAAGT
Organism: Alexandromys fortis; assembly: GCF_014885135.2. NCBI lineage: Eukaryota > Metazoa > Chordata > Mammalia > Rodentia > Cricetidae > Alexandromys > Alexandromys fortis. The sequence goes on from NW_026068196.1 coordinate 749,444, forward strand.
TTAAGCAGGACAACAGACACACTTAAGAAAGGCAAAATGGCACCCTACATTATGGTTTCCAAAAATTGGAAATATTGTACCTCAAGACCTAGCTGTATCACCCCTTGGCATATATTAAATGATGCTCCATATAACCACAAAGACACTTACTAAGCCATGTTCATTGCTGCTCTATTTATGACAGCCAAAACTTTGAACCCATATAGATCCCAAATGTTCCTCAATTGCAGAATGGATAGAGAAGCCTTGGTACATTTACATAATGGAGTATTAATGAGCTGTTAAAAGATAACATCATGAAACTTGTAGGCAAATGGTTGGAATCATTCTGACTGAGGTAACCCAGACTGAGAAAGACAACTGGGGTATGTGCTTTTAAGCTGATATTAGCTGTAAAGAATAAGAATGTCACAATCCCCAGACCTAAAGAGGCTAAGTAATAAGGAGGGCTCAAGGAGGAATATAAAGATCTCCTGGAAGGAAAAATAGAAAAAATTCATGGATGGACTGAGAGTTGGTGGCAATGGGAACAGGAGGGATCAGGTGGGGGATAGGGATGGATGGAGAGAGAGTTCTGTGAGAGATGACTTGAATATGGGAAGGCAGATTAGAAACCTAGTGCAATGGAAATTCCATGGAATCTATGAGGTTAACCCTATTGAAGACTTTTGGTAATGCGTGATTTGGAGCATTAAATGTCCATCTTTTGTAATCAGAGAAGGCTTCCAGTAGTGGGAGTAGAGTATCAACCCAACCACAAAGCTTTTGGCCTATAATTTGTCCTGTCTGCAATATATGTTGGGGTAAAAGTGGCCCAGAACTTGTGGGATTAACCAACCAATGGTTAATCCTACTTGAAGCCTAAGCCAGGAGACTGAGCCCAGGCCTGACACAGCCTAGATGGTAAGGAGTTAGAACTGGATAGCCCAGAGATCTAGGATAGAACCAAACATGACTGTTCAAAAAAAAGTCTATGAAATGATTCCTAATTATATTCTACTATTCTCATAGACCAAAGTCTACCAAATTTTCCCCAGAGACGCTTCATACAGAAACTGATAGGAGAAGATACAGAGAGCCACAGCCAAACAGTAGGCAGAACTTGGGTAGTCCCAACAAAGAGGGGGAGAACAAATTGTAGGAACCAGAAGAATCATGGACATCACAAGAACATGACCCAGAGAATCAACTAAGCAGGGTTCATTGAGGATCACAAAGACTGAAATGACAACCATGCAGCCTGTATTGGTCTGATCTAGGTATTGTATTATGCAATAGGACCTTACCACTAGGATGTGGAAATTAAGCAATAGTTTGTGATTTTTTTAATTAATTAATTAATTTATTTATTAAAGACTTCTGTCTCTTCCCCAACGCCGCCTCCCCTTTCCCTCCCCCTCTCTTCTCACTCCTCCCACTGATAAACTGGGAGCTCGGTCCAGAGGTCTAATGCAGGTCTCTGCCTCTGTTTCCATCAGTTGCTGGATGAAGGTTCTATGGTGACATTTAAGATATTCAGCTGGATGTTTTTATAATTTTGCAGGAAAATAGATGGCGCTAGAAAACTTTATTTTCAGTGAGGTAACCCAGACACAAAAAGATAAATATCACATGTACTCACTCACAAATGGTTTTTAAACATAAAGCAAAGAAAACCAGCCTACAAACCACAATCCCAGAGAATTTAGCCAACAATAAGGACACTAAGAGAGACATACATAGCTCTAATCTACATGGGAAGTAGAAAAAGACAAGATCTCCTGAGTAAATTGGGAGCATGGGGACCTTTGGAGAGGGTTGAAGGGGTGAGTAGAGGAAGGGAGGTAAGCAGAGAAAAATGTAGAGATCAATAAAAATCAATAAAAAAATATCAGCCAGGCAGTGGTGGTGCATATCTTTAATCCTAGCACTCAGGAGTCAAAGGCAGGCGGATCTCTGTGAGTTCAAGGCCAGCCTGGTCTACAAGAGCTAGTTCCAGGACAGGCTTCAAAGCTACAGAAAAACTCTGTCTTCAAAATCAAATAAAAAAAAAAAAGAAATGGACATTTTTTAGATAAGTACCACATACCAAAATTAAATCAAGACCAGGTGAACAATTTATTTATTTATTTATATTTTTTTTTATTGAGAAAAGGGAAAAAAAGTTTCTGCCTCTTAGCAGCCTCCCATTTCCCTCCCCCTCCTCCCACCCTTCTCACCCTCCCCCCACTCCTCTCCTCCTCCCTCTCCAGTCCAAAGAGCAGTCAGGGTTCCCTGCCCTGTGGAAAGTCCAAGGTCCTCTCCACACATGTCTAGGAAGGTAAACATCCAAACTGGCTAGGCTCCCACAAAGCCAGAACATGAAGTAGGATCAAAACCTCGTGCCATTGTCCTTGGCTTCTCATCAGCCCTCATTGTCCGCCATGATCAGAGAGTCCGGTTGTATCCCATGCTTTTTCAGTCACAGTCCAGCTGGCCTTGGTGAGCTCCCAATAGATCAGCCCCACTGTCTCAGTGGGTGGGTGCACCCCTTGTGATCCTGACATCCTTGCTCGTGTTCTCCCTCCATCTGCTCCTCATTGGGACCTTGGGAGCTCAGTCCAGTGCTCCAGTGTGGGTCTCTGTCTCTATCTCCATCCATCACCAGGTAAAGGTTCTATGGTAATATGCAAGATATTCGTCAGTATTGCTATAGGATAGGGTCATTTCAGGTTCCCTATCCTCAGCTGCTCAAGGAACTAACTGGGGACATCGCCTTGGGCTCCTGGGAGCCCCTCTAGGTTCAAGTCTCTTGCCAACCCCAAAATGGATCCCTTTTTGTAGGTATCTTCTTCCGTGCACCTATATCTGCCCTTCCCTCCTCTCCACCCTCCCACCCCCCAAGCTCTTGCCAGTCCTTCCCTTCTTCCTTCCCTCCCTCTCCCCTTCCCCCAAACTCACCCCCACCCCTGCCCTCACCCCCAAGCTCACAGCTATAAAGTGTTTCTTAACAGTACTCAGCTGTATCAAAATCTTGATTTATTTTATTAAACATATAAAATTCAAGAGCTCATTGGTAATGTCTAACTTTTCTTAGACAAGCTCTAATCTTTTTCTAATCACTAACATCTGATAGTGAACTAAAACATTAACAGGTCAATACCACAACACAATTTGTTAAATCATGATTCTCTTAAATCCATTCTAACCACAAGACAGGAAAAGGTTTCTGTGATGGGTGAGAGTCAAATTAAAATGGGGGCTTTTAAGCAATTGTTCCAGTCTCTGACCAGTAGCAAAAACCCTTAGGCTACCCTTCTCATATCTGAACAGGGACTTCAGTCACTCTTTGTAATGAGTCTGTTTTTCCCTGAGAGGAAAGTTGAGATAGCAGTTTTTAAGTTCTTTTAACATTTCAACAGCAGGTTAAACTCAGATTTTATCCTGTAATCTATATATAAAGTATAAAACTGTCAAAGTTCAGTATTGTGCTTCTGGTCTCGTTCCAAAGTAACAGGTCGTACTTTGTAGTTTGCTCAACAGGTCTATGAAGAGGCTGGGACTCACCATCATCATTATCTTCTTTCTCCTCTCAGCCTATAGCATGTTGTATGTCAGGATCATTGGTTCAGGTACCCCCTTCCTCAGCCTGCAGCATGATGGTATGAGGAAGTCAGGAATATAGACTCTTACTTTGACTCTTCTGTGGGAACGTTAGCAGCTACAATGTCATCAGAGTTGGCACCATCTTGCTGGATGCATCAAACCAGACATCCTGGAAGCCATCTTGCTTGATACTCATCCTGTGAAAAAACACAGACTTGCCTTTGACCCATTATTAGCACAAGGTCGGGTGCTTTCCATAATCTAGTGCAAGGTTTTCTTCACCTTGCTTTAGCAAAGGTCACCTTGGTGCCATCATGCCAAAATCTGTCCATAGCAGATTGCTCATGAGCATCCATAAAAGGTGCATGACTTAAGGTGTTATGTGTCAATTTTTACTTCTCCTGATATTATTTTAGGTTGTATTTTTAAGATGTGCATGCTCCACAATTCCTTGTACTTGAGAATTATAAAGAATAACTGCCTTATATTTGATATTCTATTGGGAACAAAATTGCTGAAATGCTTTACTAATATATACAGCCCCATTATCCATCTTTATGATTTGTGGGGTCCCCATTATTATTTGGGGAATTATTATTATTATTATTATTATTATTATTATTATTATTGGAAGCATTATTAAGCAATGAGTCAATACATGCTTTGTGGCTTCTCAAATTTGTTCAGTGGCCATCAAGAATCCTAAATATGTATTAATTGTCACACGAACATATCTTAATTTGTGATGGAGGTGGGTCTTGTAATAATAAAGAAACTGCCTCGGCCCTCATAGGACAGAAAATTAGGTGGGTGGAGAAAACAGAAGAGAATTCTGGGAGAAAGAAGCTTAGTGAGTGAGTCGCCATGATGCTCCCACTCCAGACAGACGCAGGTTAAGATCCTCTCTGGTAAGCCAGCTCATGGGCTACACAGAATATTAGAAATGGGTTAGAACAATACGTAAGAGCTAGCCAATAAGAAACTGGACCTAGCTGGGCCAGGCAGTGTTTGAAAGAATACAGTTTCCGTGTAATTATTTCTGGGTATAAACTAGCCATGCGGGCGGCCGGGTGCCAGGGACGCAGCCCTGGCGCTGCTCCTATTTCAACAAATTTGTCAAACTCTGCATTATGAGGAAGTTGTCCTCGAGGATTTACTCCCAGATGAGGTACAAGTAAATGCTAACTAAATATAACATTTCTAACAATTTAGTGAGCAGTTACTCTTGTTAATCTAAATTATTTTCTTAAACTTAGGCCATTAACAACATATGCAACTCTTTTATTGGAAGAAGCATCTATAAAAATTAACATAGAATCCTGATGGAGGAAGGTCATTGGTTAAATAAAGAAACTGCCTTGGCCCTCATTGGTTAAAATTTAGATAGGTGGAGTAAACAGAACAGAATGCTGGGAGGAAGAGGAAGTGAGTTCAGATGCCACGCAGCTCTCTCCAGGGCAGACACGAGGCAGCCAGCCACCAGGTCACACATGCTGAATCTTTCCTGGTAAACGCAACTCGTGGTGCTACATAGATTAATAGAAATGGGTTAAGAGGCTGAAACTAATGGGCCAGGCAGGGTTTAAAAGAATACAATTTGTGTGTTGTTATTTCTGGTGTAAAGCTAACTGTACAGGAGCTGGGTGGGATAAAAAGCAGGCCCACGGCTCCCAGAACAGCATCCTCTAAGGGATCTTTTGCTACAAATTTAGAAAAACAAAAGGAATATAGTTGTGTGAGTTGCAGTTACAGATCAGCTGGTTAAAGATTATTAATCTGGCCTTCAAATCGAGCAAACACAGTTGCCCAAGAATCACTATTTTGAAATAACCAATCAATCTGTTGCTGAGTATAAGGAACATTGATTACAGCCAGGTCTCTGCCAAAGTATCTCCTAGATTCCATCCCACTCTTTGGTGCTAAGAAATCTACTGATTCAAAATAAGGGTTTAATAATTTATTTTGTATTTGTATCCATAAACGGAGACCATTTTGTCATAATACTGCTATAGAAGTAAGTTTTGTAGGTAATATGCATGCATGCCAAGGCTGATTGTAATTAATATAATATACTTGGTATAGCATACTGTAGTTGCATGGATACCTGTCTGGTAGCTTCTGGAAGTTTTCTAGTGGAACTGGGATCATTGCATCCTTTAATAATTGTAACTGGTGGCTCAAGATTTCCTGTAGAATATTTCAAATAAGGCCTTTACCATTTGATGTTTTATTAAAAGTTTGTAAGCTCTCTTTCTTATCCACATTGCAAGTCTGCCTAGTTGACAGGGTTAACTTGCTTATTTACATTTTAACAGGCACCAGACATGTGTATGGGCCTGGAGCTGTAGTTCACTGAGGCTACTTTTTTTCAGCTTGGCTGTCAGGCTGGAAAGCAGGATCTTGGCTTAGAACTGAAGCTGGGACAAGCAGTGGGGTCCGGGCTATGCTCTGTCCACTTAGTAGTGTCCTGCTGGGGACATGGAACCCTGAAGGCCAGTCCCTCATTGCTTGCTGTGCCTGGGAAGGGCAAAGGCTACATTCAGCAGTCCTGCCTTAGACTGTGATCAGCCCGTAAACTCAATTCAGGTTCCTAGGTGACTGCCATTCTAGCGGCTCTGAGAGACTACCATGTGAGACCACAAGCTTACGCAAATATAATCACGATGCTTTCTTTAACTATCCTTGATTTTTCATTTTAAATCTTATAATCACAAAATTAGGAGAATTCCTGAATTCTCTCCTCAGTTAACAGCCATAGACTTGTCCATACAGGCTCTTTGGATCATGGGTCAATTAGCCAGTAGGCATTTACATTGTCTGGCTCTGGATGCTGACTGTGGGAGGTATAGTCCCCTAAACATTTTTGTCTCCTGCCTTTCCTGGCTCCACTGCACAGACTCATCTGGCTAGAGCACATGTGCATGGGTCAGACTCAGCAGTAACCCAGGCCATTTCTGGGCTATCTACCACATTCCTTTCACTCTTACTACCCACTAAGCATCTACAGAGGCTGTGGCTCAGTGACTACAGGACTAGCACTTGCAAGGGAGAAAGCAAGGGCTCCTTTTGGCCTCTCCAAGTCCTGGAGCAGTCCAAAAGTGGCAGTGGATATGCCACCAAGACGGGGGCAGGAATATAACATTTACAAACTTAAAAAATCTCTGCCTTTGCCTTTGCTCCATTTCAGCTCCTCTAGCTATCAAAATAATCTAAGCAACTGTACAGATAATGAACACTATTTCCTTGTCCCATATTTACAAATATTTAAAGTTTTACTCCCATCCCATTTTTTTTGCCTTGACTTAGTTTTTTTATTATCTACTATTTATTTCTGAGGGCTCATTACTCACTTTTATACCTGCAGTGTAATTTTCTTACAGGGTCAATCATGTGATCCCTTGTGTGCTTGGTCACACTTCTGTGCATTTTGGGGTTTACTAGTTGTGCCCATGTAGTATCACCATATATTGTGGACCAGTCTCAACACCAAATACACTTTGCCATTATAGAGGAGTGGGGATTAGAAATATATGAGTATGAAGACAATACATACAGAAAAATAATAAAACAGAAAACATAGAATAATACTGGAAGGGAGTTCCAGTGAATGAATACTAAAATTGCCCACATTTAACTTCCAATTGCTTAAAATAACCCAACCCCAAGAGATAGGAGTAAGATATATAAAAAAAAACTGCATTAAAACAATACAAGGAAATGAACAGAGTGTTGAAGGTTGTGGGTTACATTCATATTTAATAATCTGTTGCTAGAACAAAACAAGTCACACTCATACCCTAGACCAAAACATTCTGCAGGTATACTACTCCCTGGGTGGAATCCAATGTCATCTCCTTAAGGGAACTAAAGACTTAGTTGGATCCTTAGACTTTTGTTCTAAGTAGAAAAATATCTACTTCTCTATCCTTGAAATACAAGGTCCGGATATTAGCTACAGTTATTGACAATGAGTTTGAGAAAGCAGAACTCTCTGCTCTAAATGTAGGTGGGACCTTTGTTTGAGGTAGAAACAGATGGTAACCTGGAAGGAATAGAGGTAAGTTCTAACTCCCTGATCTTTGGTCAAGGTGGAAATAGGCTCACATATATTGGGGCCTCTACATTCCAGTGTGTGAAAGTGGGATCTGTGCTTCAGGATGTCCTTCTTCTTCAAATTTGTGCAGGTATGTCCTGTGGTTTAGGTGCTCTTCCTCCATGTGCAGGCAGTTTTGTGCTTTTGCTGGACACTGGCATAGCACTGATGCTCCTCCAGGGGTTGGCAGGGCTAAGGTTCTAGTGGATCCAGATACCATTATAGGTGGAGAGGTGTGGGTGGAGGCTTCTCCAAGGTCTTCTGGGCTCTGATGGTTGGGGTAAGGCACAGGATGTGTTTCTGGGGCCTATGGTCTGGAGATTAGGGCCCTCTAACTGGTGAGCAAGATATACACCTTTCGGTGGGGGCAGGGCCTATGATCTTGTAATAGCAGATGCCTTGGGGGTAGTTGGGGATGTGGGGAGGCTACTTCCAGATCCCTGGAGATACAATGGGTGGAGTGGGGCATGAGATGTGCCTCTGGGGACTATGGCCTAGAGAATGAGGCCCTCCAGGTAATTAGTCAGATACTCATTTTTCCAAGTGTGGGTGGGGAACCCATTTCTTCATACATCAAAGTATACATTGAGCACATATCCTAGATAAGGTACAAGACAATATCATGATGGAATATCTTCTTTACTGATTAAAATTTTTTATGATGTAAAGAGAGATTCATTTAGACTTAATTGTAGAGGTTGGATTCTGAAATTGGGCTTGTTTGTTGGCTTAGGCCAATGGTCACATATTGTAGATGGAATGAATATTAGAGTGAATACACATATCTCATTCCAGAACATAGACAGAATAAAGATGGACCAGGGACTTAACAATGTCTTTGGGAAACATCTCAAGTGACATTAGAACTCTCAGATGCTTCATCCCTGCCCAACAGAACCAATCCAGGGACCATGCCTTACACATGGACCACTGGAGGACAATCATTTAACTATAACAAGAAACGTTATGATTTCTGACACTTATGTTTTAATGCATCTTTTGAAGCCCTCTTAGTTTAAATCGTATGATGTGGAATTCCTTTCTGTATGCTGTGAATGTTTTATTGTGATTGGTTAATAAAGAAGCTGCTTTTAGTCAATGTCTTAACAGAATAGAGCTGGGCAGATGATACAGATCAAGATGTAGGGAGACAGTAAGCAGAGCTGGGAAGAAGCCTTGTAGCTGTCATAGGGAACAGACACCAGACACCAGATAAAATGGAACTTTACTCGTAGGCCACAACAATGTGGTGATACACAGAATAATAGAAATTGGTTAATTTAAGATAGAAGAGCTAGCCAATAGGAAGCTTGAGCTGATATGCCAAGCAGTGTCGTAATAATATATAGAGATTTTCTGTGATTATTTCAGGTCTGGCCAGCCAGGAAACAAACAAGCAGCCTCCATCTAGAAAATGATGCACAACAAACATGTGGGTCTGATGACCTCCAACCACTTCAGATACAGATGCTTGTGTGTCCAGTTGGGGTTGGGAGAAAAATAGCTGAGACCATGTCTGCAGATCAGTGTCCCCTGCCTGAGCAGGCAGTGTGATCAGATCTACTAAGAGTGCACAGGCAGACAAGCATGGTGGATTCCTTCCTCCATACATAGAGCTATTTCCTGGCCGTGCAGTGTGCTGCATGACAGATTTCACTTTTTCACAAATAAAACTGGTTTATGTGCTGCACGAGCTACCCAGAGTTGAGGTGGTAAGGATGGCTCCCATCCGGCAGTCTTAGAGGCAGTGAACATCTTCCTTTGCCATGTTAGACTGGGTCAAGCCAAAGGCAATACAATCTTGGTCTTAGCCATGCCCACCTAGCATTTTAAGAAGCGCTTATGGACAGAGAAAAGTATTTCACATATGCAGTAGGACAGATTCAGACATAAAAGACCTCTAAACGAGACAGTGTGTTTTTAAAAATGTACATAGACTTTAGAGAGAGAAAAGAGTATACATAGTTATTAAAAGAAGTAAATCATTTTAAAAAATAAAACAAAGTCTTCATAATGACAGAGTACAAGCAGTCATAGATTAAAAGAGTAAAGAAAAATCAGCCACATAAAGATGGATTATATACAAAGAATCTGAATTAAGTATACTATTGGGTTTTCTTTGGATCTTTTGACTGTGAATGAGCTAAGTATAGAGAGACATTTCATTGTATGTGCTGCTAAGCTAAACCAACATGTGTATTTTAAAGTTACTTTGACTTCAAAATTTGAGTCTAAGAATAAGTAGCTTTGAAAAAGAGGTTCTGCTTTTTAACCCATAGAAGATGAGAACCTGTGGATTCCTTCCAGACTAATATGGTTTAATGGAACAAGACCCATGACAAACCCCTAAAATTACTTTGCCCAGCAAAAAGTAGGAAGTGGTTTGGAGAGAACAACACCCAAATTCCCAAATACTGTTTATAAATGTTTGTTTATATTAAAAGGGAGATATGGTATACACATGAATTCTTTGCATTGGTATGGATCTTGGATTATTGATACAACTTTAAGATCAAATTTGTTATATATATTTCTACTCTTTATTAAGATATTGTGTTAGTGTAGGTCATTTAAAAATATAATGTATAATTAAGAAATATAGGTTAATAGATAATCACCCAAAAAATCAAAATTGTAGTCATGGTAGTTAGGGGATATATATATATATATATATATATATATATATATATGGAGAGAGATTTCAGTTAGATAGGTATAAAGATTATCAGAATATTGAATTTAAAATGTGTTAAGAACTTAAGACTTTTCATTACAATGGGACACATATGCTCCTGGCAGCACCAATATACTTCTAGAGGTTGATGACAACAAAGAGGTTTCTTGTAGAGTTTGTCAGCCATTTGCACAAAAAAAAACCTGCTCTTTTTGGACTGCTTGATGTTATGCTGTATGAGCTGGACATGCAGGACCCACAGAGAAATGACTTTTTTTTAATTTTTTATTGAGAAATAGAATAAAAGTTTCCACCTCCAGCCTCCCATTTCCTTCCCCCTCCCACCACTCCTCTCCTCCTCCTTCTCCAGTCCAAAGAGCAGTCAGGGTTCCCTGCCCTGTGGAAAGTCCAAGGTCCTCCCCTCTCCATACATGTCTGGGAAGGTAAACATCCAAACTGGCTAGGCTCCCACAAAGCCAGATCATGAAGTAGGATCAAAACCCAGTGCCATTGTCCTTGGCTTCTCATCAGCCCTCATTTTTCGCCATGTTCAGAGAGTCTGGTTTTATCCCATGCTTTTTCAGTCACAGTCCAGCTGGCCTTGGTGAGCTCCCAAGATCAGTCCCACTGTCTCAGTGGGTGGGTGCACCCCTCGTGGTCCTGACATCCTTGCTCGTGTTCTCCCTCCATCTGCTCCTCATTGGGATCTTGGGAGCTCAGTCCAGTGCTCCAGTGTGGGTCTCTGTCTCTATCTCCATCCATCACCAGATGAAGGTTCTATTGTGATATGCAAGATATTCGTCAGTATTGCTATAGGATAGGGTCATTTCAGGTTCCCTATCCTCAGCTTCCCAAGGAACTAACTGGGGACATCGCCTTGGACTCCAGGGAGCCACTCTAGGTTTAAGTCTCTTGCCAACCCTATGGTGGCTCCCTTAACTAAGATATGTGCTTCCCTGCTCCCCTATCCAACCTTCCTTTATCCCAATCTTCCTGTTGCCCCAAGTTCCCCCAATCCTCCCCTTCTCACTTTTCTCTCCCCGTCCCCCCTTATCCCCATTCCACCCCACCCCCAAGATCCCAATTTTTTCCCTGCAATTTTGTCTACTTCCCATAGCCAGGAGGATAACTATATGTTTTTTCTTTGGGTTCACCTTCTTATTTAGCTTCTTTAGGATAACCAATTATAGACTCCGTGACCTTTATTTATGGCTAGAAACCAATTATGAGTGAGTACATCCCATGTTCATCTTTTTGGGTCTGGGTTACCTCGCTCAGGATAGTGTTTTCTATTTCCATCCATTTGCATGCAAAATTCAAGATGTCATTGTTTTTTACCGCTGAGTAGTACTCTAATGTATATATGTCACACTTTTTTCATCCATTCTTCCATTGAAGGACATCTAGGCTGTTTCCAGGTTCTGGCTATTACAAATAATACTGCTATGAACATAGTTGAACAAATGCTTTTGTCATATGATAGGGGATCTCTTGGGTATATTCCCAAGAGTGTTATTGCTGGGTCCAGGGGTAGGTTGATCCCGAATTTCCTGAGATACCACAATACTGATTTCCAAAGTGGTTGCACAAGATTGCATTCCCACCAGCAATGGATGAGGGTACCCCTTCCTCCACAACCTCTCCAGAAAAGGCTATCATCGGTGTTTTTGATTTTAGCCATTCTGACAGGTATAAGATGATATCTCAAAATTCTTTTGATTTGCATTTCCCTAATTGCTAAGGAGGTTGAGCATGACCTTAAGTGTCTTTCGGCAATTTGAACTTCTTCTGTTGAGAATTGTCTGTTAGGTTCAGTGTCCCATTTTTTAATTGGGTTAATTAGCATTTTAAAGTCTAGTTTCTTGAGTTCTCTATATATTTTGGAGATCAGACCTTTGTCTGTTGCTGGGTTGGTGAAGATCTTCTCCCTGTCAGTAGGTTGCCTTTTTGTCTTAGTGACAGTGTCCTTCGCTTTATAGAAGCTTCTCAGTTTTAGTAGGTCCCATGTATTCAATGTTTCCCTTAATGTCTGTGCTGCTGGGTTATACATAGGAATTTTTCTCCTGTGTCCGTGTGTTGTAGAGTACTTCCTACTTTCTCTTCTATCAGGTTCAGTGTGGTCAGATTTATATTGAGTTCTTTGATCCATTTGGATTTGAGTTTTGTGCATGGTGATAGATATGGGTCTATTTTCCTTCTTCTACAGGTTGACATCCAGTTGTGCCAGCACCATTTCTTGCAGATGCTTTCTTTCTTCCATTGTATACTTTTAGCTCCTTTATCGAAAATCAGGTGTTCATAGGTTCATGGGTTAAAATCCAGGTCTTCTATACAATTCCATTGGTCGACTTCTCTGTTTTTATGCCAGTACCATGCTGCTTTCATTACTGTAGCTCTGTAATAGAGTTTGAAGTCAGGGATGGTAATGCCTCCAGAAGTTCCTTTATTGTATAAGATTGTTTTGGCTATCCTGGTTTTTTTGTTTTTCCATATAAAGTTGATTATTATCCTCTCAAGATCTGTGAAGAATTTTGTTGGGACCTTGATGGGGATTGCATTGAAACTATAAATTGCCTTTGGTAGAATTGCCATTTTTACTATGTTGATCCTCTCAATCCAAGAGCAAGGGAGATCCTTCCATTTTCTGGTATCCTCTTCAATTTCTTTCTTCAATACCTTAAAGTTCTTGCCAAATAGATCTTTCACTTTTTTGGTTAGAGTTACCCCAAAATATTTTATGCTGTTTGTGGCTATCGTGAAAGGTTAAGCTTCTCTGATTTCCCTCTCTGCTTCCGTATCCTGTGTGTATAAGAGGGCGCCTGATTTTTTGGAGTTGATCTTGTATTCTGCCACATTACTAAAGGTGTTTATCAGCTGTAAAAGTTCTTTGGTGGAGTTTTGGGGTCACTTATGTACACTATCATATCATCTGCAAATAATGAAAGTTTAGCTTCTTACTTTCCTATTCGAATCCCTTTGATCCCCTTATGTTGTCTTATTGCTATTGCTAAGACTTCAAGCACTATTTTGAAGAGGTATGGAGAGAGTGGACAGCCTTGTCGTGTTCCTGATTTTTGTGGGATGGCTTTGAGTTTCTCTCTGTTTAATTTGATATTAGCTGTCAGCTTGCTGTGAGTAGCTTTTATTATATTTATGTATGTCCCTTGTATCCCTAATCTCTCCAGGACTTTTATCATAAAAGGATGTTTAATTTTGTCAAATGGTTTTTCAGCATCTAATAAAAGGATCATATGTTTTTTTCTTTCAGTTTATTTATATGATGGATTACATTGATAGATTTTTGTATGTTGAACCAGCTCTGCGTCTCTGGGATGAAGCCTACTTGGTCATAATGGACAATTTTTCTAATGTGTTCTTGGAATTGGTTTGCCAGTATTTTGTTGAGGATTTTTGTGTCGATGTTCATGAATGAGATTCGCCTGTAATTCTCTTTCTTGGTTGAGTCTTTGTGTGGTTTTGGTATTAGAGTAACTATAGCTTCATAAAAGGAATTTGGTAATGACTCGGGTTTTTTTTTGAAGTTAGATATTTATTTAGTTGTTATGGAAAGTAGGGAAGAAGTGCAGAGTGGGTGGAGAGACAAAAGCTGCTTCTTTGAGAAAGAGAGATGGAAAGAGAAGAGAGGGTCTAAGGCTGCAAGCAGGAAGGGAGTGGGCATGGCTTGTCTCTTAAAGAGACAGAACATTACACCAGTTATACTGGAGGAACGATTCTCTGAGATTCTAACAAGCATTCAAAAATAATCAAAATGTTTTTATTGTGGATAATTATTGTTAGAAGCTGTACTGGTATTCTCTCTACAATATCTAATGTTGTATTACTGCTTTATATCAATTAATCCTCCCAAACCCTCTCACAGAATGGTTCTAGAACTATTCTAAATATGAGAAGTGACTGTTGAATTTGCCTAAAGGTAAGACGTTTCTTCAGGATTCCTCCTTCATGAAAGAGTCTGCCAAACATTCTGCAGGACATAGAAGAAAGTGATTGACAAACTACTTATATAGGTGGAAATGTCTTTGAAATTTCCTGCCTCATGGGAAAGTCTGCCAGATACTATGGGCCTGTGAAGATGGGTACCCCAGTGTTACAGAAGAACTTCGAGTGGATGTACAGGCAGCAAGATGTCTCTGTCATTTCTAGAGTTTTGGAAGTTGCTTACAATGCACTTTCTGTTTATTTAGCTAATATTATATTCTTCTGGAGGCTTGATGGAGTTGAAAATTTTATAGTTATAGTTTTCCATAGTTATGATAAAAACTAAAATAGATATAAATTTTGTAACCATAATTTTTTGATAAATGTTTTGTTGTATGTATTCTTGCTATGTTAAAGATAAAAACCTTCCTTTTTATTTAGACAGAAAAGGGGAGATGTTTTGCAATTCCCCTCTGTATGCTGTGAATGTTTTATTTTCATTGGTTATAAAGAAGCTACTTTTGGCCAATGGCTTAAGAGAGTAGAGCTGAGTGAAAGATCCAGACTGAGATATAAGGAGAAGGAGAAAGTAGGCAGTCAGGAAGAAGTCATGTAGCTGCCACAGGAGACAGATGCCAGACACTGAAGAGAATATTACTGGTAGGGAACAACCACATTCAATGCACAGATTAATAGAAATGTGTTAATTTATTATCTAAGAGTGTTGAAATAGGAAGCGGCGGGGCTGCGTCCCCAACACCCTGGCCGCTTGGCTAGCTCATGCCCGAAATAACAACACACAAACTGTATTCATTTAAGAACTGCTTGGCCCATGAACTCTAGCCCTTACAGGCTAATTCTCGCACCTGGACTAGCCCATTTCAAATGATGTGTGTAAGCACCCCAAGGTGCGCTTACCGGGAAGATTCTAGCCTATGTCCATCATCATCGCGTGTGCCTCAGAGCGCAGAGCTATCGTGTCTATCCGGCAGAGCTGAGCATGTCGTCTCTCTAGGAGCAGAGCAGAGTCTGACCTCACTTCCTCTTCCGCTCAGCATCCTATTCTGTTTACTCCTTCCCATCTATGTTCTAAGCTATGAGGCCAAGCAGTTGGTTTATTGCTCAGCCAATGAAATCAACAGATTGATATATGACACTCCCACATCATAAGAGTTAGCCAATAATAAGCTTGAGCTAATAAGAGGCTGATCAGTGTTGTAGTAAGATAATTTCTGTGTGATTATTTTGGTTCTAGGCGGCTGGAAAATGAACAAGCAGCCTTCACCTACAATGTTATATTTAAAAATCAAGTCAATCAAAGTATGTACAAATATATGACAAGGAAATGTGATGGTTCAGATTAACTTTGCATGCTATAAATTAGTGACAAATGATTTGAAATATAACCAATTTTTATATTTTAACTAATATCTCTGCATTTTATATGATACAGTTTAATCACATTCATCTGACTCCCCTGCCCTGAATGATCAACAAATCTGCCACAAATCTCTATGTCCACCAAAGTTAGTGTCCTCTATTTTTTTAAGTTTGCACAACTATTTTTTGTTTTTTAGTTTACTCTTTTGAGAATTCCATACATAAATATTGTATTTACATCATTCATACTCATAGTTCTCCTCACTCCAACACTTGCTGTGCCCTCCCAACTCCCTCTCAAATGCATCTTTCCTTCAGTTATTATTGTTATTCTCTCTCTCTCTCTCTCTCTCTCTCTCTCTCTCTCTCTCACACACACACACACACACACACACACACACACACACACACACACACACACACACACACACATACACACACACAGAAAGCCTACTGTGTTTATATAATGATGGGCATATATACATTTATTTAGGGATGACCACTTGGAATTGGATAGCCTATCAGGAAACCTTTTTACTATTATTATTGAACATTTCTGCCTCTTTCCACCCTCCCCCTCCCCCCCTCCACCCTCCCCTGCTCCTCCCTCTCCAGTCCAAAGAACAGTCAGGGCTCCCCAACCCGTGAGAAGTCCAAGGTCCTACCCCTCTATCCAGGTCCAGGAAGGTGCAGCATTCACACAGACCAGGCTCCCCCAAAGCCAATACATGCAGCAGGATCAAAACCCAGTGCCATTGTCCTTGGCTCCTCAGTCAGCCCTCATTGTCCACCACATTCAGAGTGTACAGTTTGATCCCATGCTTTTTCAGTTCCAGTCGAGCTGGCCTTGGTGAGCTCCCATTAGATCAGCCCCACCATCTCAGTGGGTGGGCACACCCCTCGCAGTCCCGACTTCCTTGCTCATGTTCTCCCCTCTTCAGCTCCTCATCTGGGCCTTGGGAGCTCAGTCCAGTGCTCCTATGTGAGTGTCCTCTATAAATTTTTGCTGCATGTAAACTCTCAGTAGTGGAGCCATCTACTGAAGTACAGTTAGTCCACCAGGCAGCATTACCCTTAAAGAAAGTGAATTCTCCTTATCCCCAAAGCTATTAGCTGTCTATGGATCTATTGGGCACTTGTGAATCCCATCACCTTTTGTGCTAGAATATTTACTGGCTTGAACTTGTTTAGATCCTATGCCAGCAACTACAGTTGTGGACAATTCGACAACGCAGCCACCCTCTCACATATAGAAGACACTCTTGCACTCTAGCCCTTCCTGACCTTTGTTCTTTAGAATCTTTTAGGTATGATCTCTGTTATAGTCCGTGAGTTTTAAGGATATGGCAGAGGAGGAGTTGCAGAAAGGAATAACTATGACTGATTATGTTTGGAAAAGCCTTATGGAAAGCGAGATTTTGATCATCTTACATGTATATATGAAAACATGGACTATGTTGAGAATTATGCAACTTTCAGAAGCCAAAGTTGTCAAAAAATAGTCCATTAACAGATGTAAGATATCTACACTCAGATTGTTCATTAGCATTGTCCTGAAGACCACATAAAAAACAGGATACTGCAATTGTTCTTTGTTTCTAATCATACAATGAGAGTACGTTCCTATTGCAGAAGACATTAAACACACTGGTTGTTGTAGGAAAGTCTTGCTGCTTAATGCTGATGTTCACCACGTCCAGACATCTCTGAGTTTTGCACAAATGGAAGAATCCTTTCCCCAAGCATGGCTACCTATTCTCTGCCTGACTTATTTGGAAGCTGTCCCTGAGCTTAGATGCCTGACATATCTTTAGAGTGACCTTTAGCCAGGCTGTGGTGGTGCACAACTTTAATTTTAGCAGAGGCAGAAGCAGATGGATCTCTGTGAGTTCAAGAACAACCTGGTCTACAAGAGCTAGTTCTGGGACATTTTCCAAAACTACAGAGACACCCTCTATCAAAAAAAATACAAAAAGAGTAATCTTTAATACAGTTTCTTGCAAATTCTCTCCCCCTGCTGCCCATATACTAAAATGTGTTGTGTTACAATCTGTATGATGGGACTTTGCTGCCAAATGTAAATAAATCATACTATGAGCACCTACTAGAAGATTCTCCAGCTTTTGTCCCCATCCTATATAGTGCCATCACTCCCTGAGATATGTCTCACCGAGACTGACTCCAGGAATTGTTTTCTCTCATACTCACAGTTGTAAAAGCCCTGTTAACCATTCTGATCCCTATGGCCTCATTGCCTGATGGCCAGTGTGCCATGAGAAAAATGGAGACCCCACAGTTGGAGCCGCTGAATGGGGATTTATGGGATGCACAGTTTGTGAGCAGGCACCCCCAGTTGGTAGTGGCATTTTTGACTGATACCATGGTTCAAGGATCAGTCATCTCTCCTCATCTGCTCTACTTTTTGTTTGAGCCTTTGAAGGGACTGGATTCAATTTGTGTGCAATGGAAACAAACCCTGATAAAAGCTACACTTTGATAATCTTTACATGTACATATAAAAAGTGACCTCCATTGACAATTGTGCACCTTCCAGAAGCCAAAGGCATTTAATAAATTACCCTTTATCATATGCAGGATATCTACACCAGATTGTTCATCAGAGGTCTCAAGATACTGCCATTGCTCTTGGCTACTAACTAAAACATGTGAGTAAAGTCCTCTTGCAGAAAACAGTAAACACATTGGTCATAGGCCATATCAACAGTGTACTGAACAGGAAACGTTTTCCTTGATGGCAATCTTTTATAGTACTGGAAGATGCTTGAGAGGATTTGTGTGGGGGAGGGGGTGGAGTAATCAACAGTCTTAACCAGCAGTGAATCCCATGAATTCCTATAATGATCAACATGGCAAAGGAGGGTATATATAGAATAGTGTCATGAATATTATGAGGGTAACAAACCACTTTCTGTTCATATTTCAAATCCATTCAGTGGGAGTAAACACATGCTGCATTTCAGGCCAAGGACCTATGGTTTTGGAGTTTACAGGCCCAAGAATGAACCTACTATTTATTATTCTGATAAATGGTCTTAATATCAAATTGCCTTCTAAATTTGAATCTTCTTTGGATACACTATTATATGTCTCAGATCTAAACAAAAGACTTTATTCATGATGTGGATGTTGGTTAACACAGAAACTTACAACTCATCAAAATGTAAGGAATAATAATAATAATGATAAATTAAAGATTTTATAATTGAAACAATATTAACAAAATTAATAAAAATATTTATCAGAATTGAAATGAAACATATAGCACTATTTTGGGTATGGGAAAACTTTGATATGAAAGAACATATGGATTGCTAATTAATCATTTTCCATTCATACACAAGAATCAAGGCTCTATCAAGTCAATGAAAAATAACTGAAGATTCTGTCATGAACTATGGTAGATTAAAGTTATATTCATCTAGGTTTTCTTCAGGAGTAATAAAAATCCAGGTACTTAGAATGAACACCTTGAAGAACATATCAGAACTTGAGATAAAAATCAACCTTCATTTATCTTCATTTCTTGATATAATTTTCAGGACAATGGGTTTTTCTGGAGTAAGAATCAATGTCTTTCCTAATTTCAAGGGAACCTAAAGGGAAAAATACATAAAATATATTGGTAAGTTAAATGAATCACCGAATTCCACAGAAGACTGATAGATCCAACATATTAAGAACAATAGCTACTTATTCCTGTGTTATCACATGGCTATTACCCTAGCATTCAGGATTTAAAAGAAGGAGGCAGAATACAAAATTAAGGCTTGCTGAGCTATATAGGATGTTCTGTATCACACTGAACCTCATGGACTGCTTCCTAGAAAGAAAGAAATCTATCATTATAGGTGAATAAATGACTTTTTGTCAATGTGGTGGTTTGACAAAACATGGCCACCAAAGCGGGTGGCACTATTGGGAGGAGGTGTGGACTTGTTCAAGAATGTGTGGTCTTGCAGGGAGTAAGTCACTACAGAGATGGGCTTTGAGGTATCATATGTTCAATCATGTCTAGTGTCTCAAGCCACTTCCTCTTGCCTTTGGATTAAGATGTAGACTTCCCTGGCACCATGTCTGCCTTTACACCACCATACTCCCAGCTGTCATTCTCCCTAGAGTAAATCTCTGATTTTCTATACCACAACCTCAATAAAAATGTTTTGTTCTATAGGAGTTGCCATGATCATATTGACTCTTCACAAAATAGAGATCCCTACTAAAACAAACACAGAATCTTGAATTACTTGTATGAAATATGGAAACATGCTTCAATCTAGTCATACTTCAACATACAAACTGACCACCTATTCTGTAAAAGCCCTGAAACAAAAATTTTATATGTCTTCCCTAGTAATCTAAATGTCAACTAAAATGTAAAAGTTTGAACCTTGTAAAGAACATTTGTGAACA
This sequence comes from Alexandromys fortis, assembly GCF_014885135.2. Taxonomy (NCBI): domain Eukaryota; kingdom Metazoa; phylum Chordata; class Mammalia; order Rodentia; family Cricetidae; genus Alexandromys; species Alexandromys fortis. The sequence goes on from NW_026068196.1 coordinate 769,525, forward strand.
CATAGAAAACACATTTTAACAGGTTATATAAAGTTAAGTTTTATTCAGTAAAACTGGAAAGACAACCACAAGTAGGTTTTGTACATGGCAAATGCTATTGTCTGACTCTGATTTCTAAACAATTTCTAAAGAAATTTCTAAATCTTACAAACTGATACTTGTGGGTTAATGATAATGGAAGGGCTTTGAGAATATTTAAGTTCCTGTATCTCTAAAATTCAAGGATGGTGCTTAAAAGGGAATTTTCACTCATTTTACTAATTTTTAAAATGATATTGCTGTCAGTTTGTGGCAGAGATAGCCATCCAATAGAATAAGAATCCCTTAGGAGCATAAAAATGTACAAACAGGTTGTTTCTTAGTTTAAGAAAGTCATCTTGTAGGTAGCTAGAGACATCTTGTAGATTCATAGATGCCTAAAACTTGCCTATGATCATAATAAAATCATTCATCTGTATTGTGTTTGTGTATAGAACAGAAAGACAGCTACCCACATGCACCAAAAGAAAAATGACTATATTGTATTCCTTTTCTATGATGATAATCTAATGACTTGTGAGTGTCATTTAATACAAAAATCATAATGTTAAACTCTTGGGCACTGCTTCATTTAAGTTAATCACAACACATTCTTAAGTTCTTCAAAGGAAACATTTCAACCATCATTCTAAATGTGATACCTTACATTAAAAGTACACACAGAAAAGATCTGAGGACTTGAATTGCCAGGTGTATTTCCCATAAGAAAATGTGTAAACTCAACTCACAATGGTGTGCTTATATCCCTAGGCTGCGGATGTTTACTCTTTGATCACTGCTGTGAAATGCAGTCTATTTTCTTTAAGGCTGAGATCTCTCTTAATCATGAAGATTTCAGACCAGACCCCCAAATAAGAGCAGTCATCTAACATAAAGTAGACTTGATTGACTTAAAAATTAAGGAGAAAAATGGAGATAGAGCACAACATTGAGTGTGACATGAGGTGAGGGTGATCATGGTATAATTTGTAATGAGGTGGATGTTATCAAAATGAAATGTATGAATGCTTCAATAATTAATAAAACATTTAAAAGAATACATAAAGAAATGCATCTGTTAAAACAATTTTGTAATTTTTCATATTTAGAATACTTTAAAGATGTTTCAATGCATTTATTGATGTTTTTTTTAATATTCAAAAGGTCCTTATGGAATCATTTTAAGTTTTAGAAAGAAGAAAATTAGGTGTTTTAGAAATAGAGGATGCTCTAATGAATACAGAGAAAATAAAAACGGAAAGTGCATGTGTTAGTTAATGGGTTATGGGGGTAGGGGAAGCCTGAAGATAGCATATCTAAAAGACAGGAGTAAATTTCACAGAGGAAACCGACTGAAAGTTCTTGGCTTGGAGGTAGCTTGGTTGTTTTGAACTTGCAGGATAAGATATAATGACGGATGAAGAAGGAAAGAAAACACATGGATATATAAAAATGTAGGTGGATGCCCGATTGTCTAGACCAGGGTCCCTAAAATACATGGAAAAGTGCACAAAATGGCTAAGCAAAGGAGTCTTTTATGTTCATGAATAATGGTTTAATGCATGGATTTTTGTCTGTGTTTATTAATGGGAACTACTGTGGAACTTTGAAAGTCTCTGGACTGGTGAAGGATTTTGGACAGACATTCTGACATGACACAAAGATAATAGGTGACCATTATACCTCTTGGAAATGAAATTATATAAACATAATTTGAAAATTAATAATATTTATCATTTAAAAATCTGTTCCATGGTTGTGGGAGCCAGAGGGGGCAAGGATACTAGTGAACCTGTACCAAACTATCAATTAAACAGATATCATAGGGGCTTAGAGACTGAAGCAGCAATCATAGAACCTGCATGGGTCTGTACTAGGCCTGTTGCATACATGCTGTGGTTGTTTAGCTTAGGGTTTCTGAGGAACTCTTAGAAGTGGGAATAGGAATGGATGTCTCTGACTCTTTGTCCTGCTCGTGGGGCAGTTTTTGTGTCACTGGGTTGTTCCACCCAGCCTTGCTATAAGAGTTTATGCCTAGTCTCATTGAATCTCCTTATGCTCTGTTCAGTTGATATCCCTAGGAGGTTTGATCTTCTGAAGAGAAATGGAAGATCAATGGATCTTGGGTAAGTGAGGTGAAGGGGACTTGGAGAAGGGGAGGAAAGAAAGAGGAGTCTATGGTAAGGATGTATTTTATCAGATGAGAATAAACAAAAGAATGTCTGTTCCATGTATGATATATACAAGTATAAAAAAATCCATAACAAAGTCTATTATTTTGTAGAATATTCATATAATGGTAACAAGAAGAATTACTCGGCTTCAATAATACTATACATAATCATATAAGGAATATCTTCATTTAATATTCATGATCTTTCATTTAAACTTAGATAAAGACTTATTGCTCCAGAACTCAATGGCCCAAGAGCCCACACATAGTTTTATAAAAATCTCTCAATAGAGAAAATATTAGGTAACAATAAAACAGTATAATCCATATATAAATATATTTATTCAATGTGTTATATATATATATTCAGTATTAAATATATATGTTTATGAAATGCCTATAAATAAAAAACAAAAGCATACTAAAATGAATATGTTCTGTCTCACCTCTGTTTCTTCACAGGGCAGCACGGAAAAGTTCTGCAGGATTTTGACAATAGCAAGCTTCATGTTAATGAGAGCAAACCTCATGCCTATGCAGCTTCTAGGCCCATATCCAAAAGGCAGGTATGTGCAAGGATTAATTCTATCTTTATTTTCCTTGCTGAACCTAGTATCACAATTGAACAAGAACATAAATAATGAAATATGAAATGCACAAGAGCAACATGTTTGCAGTTTTCAGTTTTCACTTACATCCCTCCGCCAGAATCATAAAGGGCACTTCAGGGTGTTCAATATTCCAAAAATGGAGTTTTAATTCATTATGAGATTTGTAAGTTATTATTCTTTCTATAACTTTACAGTAAAGGATCTCCTAATGTTAACAAGATGGTGTGTGATGTCTTTAAAGTGTAAAATATTATAGATGTTGTGTGTTATCAGTGTGTAAACATTACAGAGTACTTGTGGGGGAGAAGGAAGGAATTGCTCTGACACGTGAGTTGGGGATTTGCTCACTGTGGATGGAGGAGATACATGTTAGGAATGAATTGTTTCTATTCCAATCCCTACTCTCCTCACCATCCTCTCTTTTCTTCCTGTAATTGTTTCATTCTGGTCATCCTAATCTCTTTCCTCTTCCTCATCCTCTTTCTCTCCAGCCCCCTTTTTCCTCACTACAGTCCTTTCACAAAATCTGTCACTCCCTCACCCACCTCCAAAAGTCATTCGGTGAAGTAGGTAGCAAGGACACAGCAGCTTCTCTACTCTGTTATCCCTGAATTTTGTGTCCACCCTTCCCATAGGAGAAATGCTGATTCTAGAAATGCTCTAGAAGACTTTTAACAATCTATTCTGTGAGAGTTATTAAGTATCAAGGAAGATTATGAAACAATTTCTAAGCTATTTTATAGAACAGCTTTGGGGTCAGGTGAAGGTTGTATTGGTTTGTGTGTACAAGTTGAGCTTGGTGGAAAACTCTTGGGGAGTACATACACACACAGGAGAAACACTGGGGTTTCTGTAGACTTCTTCTATACTATGTTTGATTACAATCATAATATTTCTTTTCTTTTCTTTAAGACAGTGTTTCTCTGAGTAGCCTAGGCACCTGTCCTGGAACTTGCTCTGAAGGCCTGGCGGCCACAAACTAATGCCTCTCCCTCCTGAGTGCTGGAATTAAAGGCATGCATTACCAAAACCTGGCCAGTAACAATATCTTTTTAACTTCTTCATTCCTTACTTCCTGGCCTCGTCACTGATACCCTCTGAGTCTATATTATCTGAAATTTGGAACAACCATAGAAATGAATAATGAATGATGTCTGATTTTATAGTCACTAAGATAAAGTGTGTATATGTGGTGGCTATATAGATGGGACATAGAATCAACCTGATCAGAAAACAGGAGCAAGTCAATTCTTCTTGTCTAATAAGCACTATACAGAGAACAACTGCCAACACCAGAGACACACGGCTAAGGATACAATATCTTAGGCATCCAGAACTTCATGACAGAGATGACTGGATGTATAAATTTTTGGTCTCCTAATTTAACTGCATCTATCTTAAACTATAATTTTCACACGAGGAGCATGATATTAATTAGACAGGTTATATAAATAAAGGAATACAGATACATATGAGAACCTAAATAATAATTTGTGAAAAAGAGGTTCTGTACTTGAAGAAGTATGGAGAGAGGAATATATTAGAGAAACACGAATAAGAGGACTGGCGTTAACATCAAAGAGGAGACTTTTCTGCACCTTCTGTCTTCACCAGTGTCTAATATAATGGGTTCCTATATTTGATAAATGATTTTTACATTTGGGAACGTGTCCAAGAGTTCTTGTGACAATATGAACAACATTAAAGAATATAAACCTAACAGCTTAGAAAATAATATAATTGATTTTCTAATCATGTTAATTTTGCTTGTTCTTTTTGACACACATACACTCATTCTCTCTCTCTCACACACACACAAGCATGTATCACTAAACAACATTTGTAGGTCATAGAAAGCAATAATTTATAAATTATTATAAGGATGAAATTTATATTTTCTGAATTTTTAAATATCTATACACGTTTAGCAACATATTCAATCATTTCATATACTATTGAAATTGATATTAAGTATTTGTGGTAGTTTGAATGAAAATGGCTCCACAGGCTCATAGGGACTGGCACTATGGGGAGTTGTTTCTGTCTTGGGGGAAGTGTGTCACTGGGAGTGGGCTGAAGTCTCTGAGGCTCAGACTAGGTATATTGGCTCAGTCTTCTCCTTCTGCTGCCTGCTGATCAGGATGTAGAGCTCTCAGTTATTTCTGCAGCCACAGGTCTGCCTGCATGCCACCATGCTTCTTGTCTTGATGATAATAAACAAAACTTCTGAACTTTCAGCCAGCCCCCATGTGATGTTTCCATTTATAAGAGTTGCTGTGGTCATAGTGTCTCTTCACAGTAATGGAAACTATAACTAAGACAGGTTTTGAGACTCTAAAAGAAAATTACAAAATTTGGAACTGTCATTTTTGTTCAATTGAAACACATGTATTTTCTACTATAATTATCACTTTGTACTACTGATATTCTAAAATCAAACATACATGCAAGATAATATCAATTTATATTAATGTGCTTACAGAAAGAGACTGAGCATATTAACCTACTTAGAGAAGTCTGATTCTGTGTCCATTCCCCCTTTCTGAGTCCTCATACCTTTCAGGACGGAACTCCTCAGGCTCTTGCCAGTATTTTGGATCTCGGTGTAGAGTAAAGACAGGTATAATCACCAAAGTCCCTTTGGGAATGAGCATACCATTGATTTCAGCATCTTTCTTACTAGTTCTTCTAATCCTACCAGAAACTGGATATAATCTCAAAGCTTCACTCACTACCATGTCAAGATATTCCATCTCTTGCAGGGCTTCATAAGTGGCAAGTGCCTGGGAAGATTAAAAATCAAGATTTTGTTGATTTGATATTTGAAACTAACTTTCATACCAAACTATAGAGTACTTTTATGTTTGCAGGAACTCTTCATTCAACCATATTAGTGACTATATTTATCACTAATAAGTCATATTTACAATAGTCATGTGTGTTGACATGCTAAAGGGCCACTGACATTCATAATGAAGTGAATATTGAAGAATATTCAGAGAAGCTTATACTTAGGTCCAAATCTTCAGTGTTCTTTTGTACATTTTTCTTTTCAGTAATAATGAATGGCATATTATGTCAATCTCTTCAACATAAATTAGCTATTGAGGGTGTGATAACTTATAAAGGAAGGAGGCCACAAGTTCAGAATGTGGAAATATAATGTAAAGAATTATAATTTATTTTTTTAATTCAATATCAATCCTTTAAGAAGATAATTCACAGTTTTTAAATCCTGGGATTAAATTTAACATTACTATAAATGAGCAATTTGAATGTTCTTATTAATCAATGCCATAGTAAACAGTGATAGTATATAAAATTACAGTGACTAACATCAATAAGATCTTTTTTCTTTGAAAATCATCATGGTTAAATGGGTAAAAATGGAGACTAATTGAGCAAAAATTTCTATTCTACTGAAAAGTCCAAATATCTCTATGCTTACTTAGTTCCTGATAGAGAACTCCCAATGGTGCTTAAAATGGTGTTCTAATAAATCTTAAACTTCCAATATCCCACAGGATAGAGTCACATGAGAAGGAGGTCTAGATGAAAGGTTAGAAATTACTAGATTAGATTTGTTTTTGTATATCTGGGAGAGTAGTCCTGATGGTTCATTGATGTAGCAGGGTCCCACCAATTGCAAGTGGTACTGTATCCTTACAGGATAAACTTGGGTTGTAGGAGAACATTTAAATGATGGTCAATGAATGGACCAGAGAGCAGCCAGCATCCTCCATAGTCCCTGCTATACTTCAGTGGCTGTGAAGGAGTACCTTTGTCAGAAGCAGTGCTGAGTGGAGTAGCAAGAAGCCCTGACTAAAAGCTCCTGTCTTGAGTTCCTTTATTGACTTTCCTCAGTGATAGACTATCATGGAAAAATATAAACTGAAGTAATTGTTTACTTCCCATAGTTGTTTTGGGTCATGGTATTTGTCACAGTGACATAATGAAACAAAAACAGAGCGTGAGTATGAGGCCTGAAGATGCTTTGAATGCACCTCACTGACAATATAGCAGGTCCCAGAATATAGGTACCTTGTTGACAGGTTTCGGTCCTGCCCAGTTCCTGCAGTCATTAAGTCCCAAACAAACCACACAGAGGTCTTCATTAGTTATAAACTGATTAGCCCATTAACTAAGGCTTCTTATTTACTAATTCTTATAACTTACATTAGCCATAATTCTTGTCTGAGTTAGACACGTGGCTTGGTACCTTTTTCAACAAGGCAGTCACATCTTGCTTCTTCTGTGGCTAGGTCATGACTGCAGACTCCTGTTCCCAGAATTCTCCTGTTCTTTTTGCCCCACCTATACTTCCTGTCTGGTTACCGGCCAATCAGCATTTTATTAAACCGGTCCAGAAACAAATGTTTACAGGATAAAGCCGTTGTCCCACAGTAGGTACCTCACACTTCATTGCATCAAATTTGGGGCATAGATGAGAAAACAGCTCATATGATATGTAGCTGTCACTTTGTGAGACACAGAAGCTACCATAATGTAGAGGTGAACAGTGTAGGTTGAAAGCTGCCATGATCTGCTTTATTCAAATTGAATTATGTGAGCAATAATGAGAATAGCTAAATCAGTCTGCCCAGCCAAGACAGCAAGGGTCCATTAACAGCAGTCAGACCACAGCATTTCCACTAATAATATTAGAGGTATCAGCTCACTTGTTTGAGGTTCTAGGGGAATGCCTCAGTGGTTAACAGCATTGTTGGTTTTTGCAGAGGATGCAGGCTCAGTTCACAGTACTCACATGGTAAGCATATTTCCTAGAACTTTAGTTCCTGGGAATCTGATGCTCTCTTCTGACTTACTCACATTTCAGATATGTACATGAAAAACAGATACAGATATGTAGGCAAAACACCCATTTAAGTTTAAAGAATATACTTGTCTGACACTTGCTTATCATTAATAATCTAAAGAGATTTTATGCATGGTTTAGACCTTATTATGTATTTAGAAATAGTGGATGTTACAGGCTCTGTACAGACTTAGAGAGATTAGTTTTTCTGTACACATATTTTCCCTCTGTCTAATTTTCAGACACTATTGCTGAAAGAATCAGTTCTTACTGTAATAACTATGATCCCAATTGCAAGTATGGAACTATTTTCATGTTGAGGTTTCACCTTTTCCCTCTATCTCCAGGCACTATCAGCTCACCTTCTTGGGTAGGGCTAAATCAATCTCATGCTGGAGTTTCTTTTGGACATCAGAATGAGTTGACAGTAAATACATAATAAAGGAAAGAGCATTGCTTGTAGTATCATAGCTGGCAAAAATAAATGTGATTGATTGGGCCGTGATCTCCGTATCAGAAAGACCTAAAATAAAATTAGACATTGTGTGTCAATTACAAAGCCTGATGCCTACACAGACACTTCACCTGTTTTATTCTGCCATATTTAGTACAGTAAGATACTCTGCACTTTATCTATAATGATGTTCTGCCTGCAAGATATGCAGAACAATGGTGGTACAATACTTGCGGGAATAAAAACTAATAACTCATTTGACTTAAGACCTACTTCATGAGAGGGATCCAAGACTTGGCACTGTTCAATTGACCAACAACCTGAGACTAGTTAGGCTGGGGATCAAGGGTAAAAATACAACAATACTTGTGTAAAGAAAATAAATGAATTGACTCATTGATATTTCACTATTCTTGTAGATTAGTGCCTTGATCAGTCATCTTCAGAGAAGCTGCCTCCTGCAGCATGTAGGAACAAATGTAGAGAACCATAACCCGATATTAGACAGACAGTGACAATCTTTGGAATATTCAGCTCTAAAGGGGACATCTCCTTTAAATACCTCTCCTCAAGACTCAGCCAATTTCATCAAAAAGAAATCAGGAAAAATGTAAGAGCAAGCAGAGATGGAAAATACCAAGAATACAAGGCCCTTGAAATCAACATGAACAAAGCTCATAGAACTCACAAAGACTGAGGCAGCATGGATAGGGCCTCCACGGGCCTCCACTAGTTCTTCTCTTCATATATTATGGCTCCCAGTTTTGTATTTTTGGGGATTCCTGAGTGTGCAAAAGAGTGGTTCTCTGACTCTTGTGTATTTCCTTAGGATCTTTTTTTTTTCTGTTGGCTTGTCTTCCAAAACTTTGATAAGTTAGTTTTTGTTTTATCTTATTATAGTTTGTAGGGTTAAGCCCAGCCTTAGGGGGCGTGTCCGCCTAGGGCTAATGTTTACCTATAAATCTGCTGGGCTTGCGCCCAGCCACCCCCTTTGCTTTCCTGGTCTCCGCTGAAAGGTGGTTCTGTAAGTCTATTTCCCCATTAAAGCTGTATATATTTTTACAATCTGTCTGCATTCATTTATGCTGTTACAATAGTTTATTTTGTTACGTTAAAAATATGAATGAAAAAATAAAAACCTAGCTACTGGTGAAAGGTTAACAACTGGACTGTCCTGTTGGGGGATGGAATATCAGTTTACTTCAGTAGAATGAACTTCGCATATCAACGACTTCGGAGCAGGCCTCATGTTCAGGAGTAGATGCTCAACATTTAATGGACACATCAGTTTGTGAGTTAATTTGTGTGAGTGTGTATGTGTGTGTGTGTGTGTGTGCGTGCACATGCATGCTTTGATTTAGTTGATTTGGTGTTTGATTTTTTTGATATAGTTTTATTTATTTCATTGATTTGGAGAATATTGTTCTTACATTGGCTTTTTATTTTCTCTTATGAAAAAAAAATATAGTTGGGTGTATGTGGAGATCTGTAAGATGGAAAGAATATGATCACAATATATTTAAATTTAAAAATTGTTTTAAAAAGGACCAAAATTTGTTACTGACTTCAAATATGCAATTAACAAGGGGATTTAATAATAAAAATTTCCAAAAGAGAGTTTGTAGTACTAATGTATGAATGGAAACTTTACTCTGAAATACTAAAACTAAACACAGTAAGTAAAACATTAGAGAGGAAACATGTTATAAACACTGGTTTCCTTGTTTAATGTACTGTTATTGTAAAAGGAAAAATACATTTCCACAGACCCTTAATCTAGAGAACACACTTCCAATGATTGAACTGCAGTGAGGGTAGTATTTTGAGACTGTACTTCCTTTTTGGATGCTGTGGAAACAGATTTACAGGTAGAGGTTCTTATTCAGTAGCTCTTTATGAGGCTGAGACTCAGCATTTGATTGATGCAGATGACCCCATATTATTGAAGGCTTTTGGGGTGTGAAAGACAATCAAAATTGATCTTCAGATTTCAATTTTCTAATTAAAATATTATTTCATTTTCTCTTTTCTCTCCTCCCTCCTCCCATTCCAATGCCACATTTTTTCCCTCAAGTTTAGCACCACTTCTTTAACAATTTTTATTTTTATAGAAATAAAAATCATATAAGTACAATGTGCTGAGTCTGCTCAGTTTTGCCTTGCCTTCTTGTATTTGTTCCTGGGTTGACCATTTAGTATTGGATAAACAATCATGGACGCATCCCTGGTGAAAACTAATTATCTCTCTTTCAGCTGTTGTTATCTATCTGTATCTCTTGATCTAAAGTGGGTTTTCATGAGATTTTTACCCAGCTATGTTGGAATGTCAGCTCTTGTTGGGACAATTTAGGGTCTTGTTTAAGCATTTATGCTGTTAAGAATGCATGGTTGTAGCTTCCTTGTCATAGATGGAAGGTCCAATAACTTTAATATTTTCTTTATGCAGATACTCCTTGATTTTTAGAAAGTTCCACAGGGTGCTGCTTTTTAAATACATGTCTGTATCCCATTGCAATTTAACAGGAAGCCTTCTCTGGTTAAATACCCTGTCTACATTTCAAAGACAAATCTCTCCCCCTGTGCTTCTCCTTAGACTGTAAAGCAGCCTTTATTACCTTTATGGTACTTCACGTCTTTCAAAATCTGGGAGTTCATCATCAGCTGAAGTAAATCCACTCGGCGCTTAAAATAAAAAGAAATATCAAAGTCAGAAGTTACGTTGCTAAGTCAAAAATGAATATGGGATGGAGACCTTCAATTCTTTTATGAATAATGACTTATTTAAGGCCAGTCTATGGCTAAGTTTGCCTACATCGCTGGTTACAGAAACTGTTATCTACAGATTCTGGAGAAGAAGAAATCTGTCATACTCTCGTATCATGCTGTCATGCCCAACCCCTTTTCTTGGGGCTTTTCTTCATTCTGAGCATCTGAAGTTACTGACGACAGAGCCCTGACTGGATGGTTGTCAGTTTTTGTTTTTGTCATATGCATTTGTTTAGCAAAATGTCCTGAATATCAACCTGTTGCTTACTTAACATATTCTTAAATAATATCCCATTTTTATTGACGGCTGTTTCTGGAGCTTATTGCTGGATTTTATGTGATTATGTGCACATATTCCAAATACCCAGAGTAACAAAAATTTGATTAGATACTGATTCTTTGGCATCTTACTGACAGTAACTTTCTGCCATGTACTGGGCTCATTAGGCAAAGCTGTGTTATTCAAGTGGCACTCTCAATGCTCAAAGAAATTGCCCAACTTGATGCCAAGCCACAGCACAGATTAAACAGAATGAATTCATCAAATATCTTAATGAGAATTTCCATAGGGAATGTGTGCCATGTGACAGAAGTGCTTTGAAATTGAAATAATTTTTAATACATTTTACCTCCTGCTTATTTTCCAGTCGCTCTTTTTTTGCTTTATTCACAAAATTTTGCAAAAAACTTATAGCATCATTAGGAAGAACGCCGATATCAAGTTTGTCATATAGTCCTTTAAGGAATGGAAAGAATGCTATAGAGAAAAAGAAATACCATGAAGAAAATGTTAACTTAACCAACTGGCAGTTACTTTATTCATCAATGTTAAAAACTGTATAATTAAAAAATAAAACAATCAAATCAAGTGACAGAAACAAAATTGGCAGAAACAAGCTAAAAAAATAAATTGTAATATATATATATAAAACATATATATTACATATATATATCTTATCACACCTTAATATGTTAAATCTAAATAAATTTATTTATCTTATATCCTGTCTGCAGTGTCTTCTCATTCCTCTCCTCTCAATACAGCACCCCACCCCCTGTTCACACCCCTCAATCTGTTCCACCTTCTTTTCTGTTTAAAAGGGCTGGGCAGGTCTCCCATGACTGTCAACAAAACAAGGCATATAAAGTTGCAGTAAGATTAAGCAGCTCCCCATACATTAAGGCTGGGCAAAGTGACCCAGTATGAGGAGTAGGTTCCCAAAAGTGAGTAAAAGTGTTGGAGACAGCCCTTGTTCCTACTGATAGGAGCCCCACAAGAGGATCATGCTACACAACTGTAACATACATGCAGAGTGCCTAGATCAGTCCCATTCAGGCTTTCTCATTGGCAGTTCAGTCCCTGTGAGCCCCTATGAGTCCAGGTTATTTGATTCTGTGAGTTTTCTTGTAATATTCTTGATCCCTTTGTCTCCTATAATCCTTTTCTCCCTCTTCTGCAGGATTACTTGGGCAGGAGAGTAAGACCACACAAATATTGCCAAGACTGTCAGGACCTACAAACCTGACATAGAACCAAACATAACTGAAGGACAAAAATATCCTTGTAAGTGTAAAGATGTTGAATTTTAATAAAAAATAAACACAAAAATACATTATCTCTATAGGAATCAGTATGGACTTCTACTAAAATATTTATAGAAAACCAAAACCAATTCTTCACAGAAATGTCCAAAACTCACAAAATTACAGAAAGCTTCAGAATTCATTATAAAGGCTAATACTATCTTCTCAGTCATACCAGAATATGTCATGCAAAGTAAGATTGTATGAAATGTGACTTATATATACTATTGGAGACTTCTTCAATAAAACACTTTCACCTTGATGCATGCTATCCAAAGAGGTACAAATAGAATAAAATCAAGTTGTACACAAGCACATTGAATGAAGTAATATGAAAATTTAGGACAGGCTCTCAAATAATCCTTCCTGTCCAGTGTTCTCATAAAATTAGATGTTCAGGGAATTCTTTTAACTTGATTAAAAAAAAGTCTATGAAAACAAAGAGTTTACACAGATATTTACAGAGAAAATATTTCCCATTAAGTAAAAAAAGAGACCACGATAGTTTGTTTTCTTTATGTTCACCACTCTTCAGTGACTATAACCAAAAAGCAGTTTGTATGTCTACCAGGGCACAGCATCAATATACAAGGATACACAAGCTACAACCATGAGATCTGGCACAGTCAGTATTACGTCTCTCTGAGTGCTGAGGAGGAGAATCACATGTTTGAGGAGCATACTAAATTACTAAATATAATCTGAATAAAATAAGGAAACATTTCATTGTTGATGGTGAAATGAGCAACACTAGCCAAGCTAGCCAAGCATCAAACCACAAAGTTCCATCCCTGAGCCCCATGTTTGAAGAAGAATCTTGCTCTTAGGCAAAGTAGGTCAAGAATTACAATCATCCTGCCTCTATATCATTACCTCAGGAATTCAAAGCATTCACCAATACAACTGACACACACACACACACACACACACACACACACACAAACCCTGCTCCTTTAACTTAATTGTATTCATATTTAATGGAACAAAACAAGCCCAATGTGAAACTAGCAAAGAAACACCATTAACAAAATCATTAAAACATAAATAGTCATAGACCCCACTACACACTGATCCTGCCGATACCCATAACCTTCATTAGGCTGAACCAGGAAACATCTTGATGATGAAACTCAACATCAAATATATTCTGGAGCAAAACTTGGTGAATAGAATAATGCAGAGGGTCCTCCTTTGGTGAGATAACCTGATATTCTGACCAGGCTATTTTCTTATCTCAATTTTTCCACAGTCTTACTCTCCACTACAGCTATTCCTTATTTTCTAGCATGTCCAATACCAATATGGATTCCTGCTTTTCTCACTTTTTATGTTATATGATTTCTTTGTTTAACAAACCTTTTTCTATAACCTTTCTTCTTTTTTAGAACATAGACTGATCTCGTTCTCAGTATCTCTGTGACTCAGCTTTCTGAGAGATGAGACTACTTTATATGATATGAGTGCACAGCTTTCACCTTCTGATTCCAGTCTACATTTTAAAAAAATTTCCACATCTTTCCTCATCTTTTTCTTGTCTCTACCTTTTTCTTTCTTTATACTCATACCGCCTCTATTTCCTACTAGTAAGCAATCAACTAGTCACTAGTTCCTCCAAAGTTTACTTCTTACTTCCCTCCTTTTCTCACTTATAGTAAAAATAGCTAAATAGTAGAGAGAGAATTGAGTATGCTTTAGTTGCTAAAACATTTGGAACTTAAAGACTTTCTAAAGAGAGCTTCTTAATTAACCACTAATACATTTTTATGGCAGTCTTACTGATGGATAACAACTCATGTTGAAGACATTGATCAACTGACTGAGAATGATTGAGTGGAGATCTTGGAGCCCTGAACACAGGGCTAACAGGAGAAAACTCATCTCAACCCTACTCATAGCTAGACTTCCTTTAACACAAAACATTTCCACTGAAGGAAGAAAGATGCTATGAATTAAATCAACAAGAAAACTTAACTTCTAATGCAAACACAGCCAGAAAAATCTCAGCAGTAAAGCACTAATAAGATGAAAAACTAAACCAATTTTCTTTCAATAATTATTAAGTTAATAGCAACTCTTAAAAAGACAAGCAGACATAACTCTAGATTAGAAATCAAAATGATTATAAATTTGTTCAAAAAATTCAAATAACAGATACCTATCTTCTGAATAATTCCAAGAAAACACTAAATGCTGAAAGAATTCAGGGAATAGAGGCAAGATATTAAAATAAAATTGTTGTTAAGGAAAAGAAAATATTGTAATCAGTAATATAACAAGAATTAAATTGATTACAATTTCATCCCAGTGATGTAGAGATGGTTCAGTGCATGTAAATGTATAAATATAAATCCTGACATAAATGGGCTCAAGGGCAGAAATCATAGTTTTCTCATATTTAACAACTCAACATTAAACATGCACCAAAACTGATAAAAAAAAAAGCATGTGTAATATGCAAAGATAAAGGAGGATATTGGGTCAGAACATCCAATAGTGACATGGGAGAGAATATATTGTAGTATAGTATGTGTGTGCTTGTGTATGCATGTGTGTGTGCCATGAGTATTTTTACTTTATATGCTAGCTAAAAACAAATTTAGAATATTGATAGACTTAAAAAATACCCTACAGAGCTATAGAGAAAATCCAAAATGTTAAATGCTTTCTGTTATTTTTCACACTGAATTCTGGGGTTGTTGAGGGAATTCACCTTCATTCCAAAGATGTGATAAAGACTTCTACATCTACTCTTAAAATAAATATACTATCCATAACAAAAAATCAGAAACATTTGAAGCAGATAACATTAAATTGTCTTTCATTCAAGAGATGGAGGAACGAATTAACATATGTAAATGTATAAATATAAATCATGAGTTTAGTAGATTAAAGACAAAAATGCCATGATCATCCAAGACGTTTCATAAAATATAAAGTATGTGGCAGTGATGGAGAACCACATGTGTTATGAAAATGCAATGGGTGAGAGGAGAACCAGATCATATGGGAGTGAAAGCAAGATGGGCGATGCAAGGTGTATGTATATACTATGAGAAATATTTTGTTTTCTATGTTTATTAGAATATGTCTAATATCTTAATATAGTTGAAAAACAATCTATATACCTGTAGACAAAAACAATGGATTAAAAATGCCAAATGTAAAAAGCTTTTTGGTGTTTCTCACAAAGGGATCCTGGGGATTGTTGAGGGAATCCACCTCCACTCCAAATGAGGTGCTAGTGATCACATCCATGCTGTAGGCTCCAAAGATCCTGAGTCAAGAAACAGGAGTTAGCATGTGACCCACACAGGCCCTGTCTTGAACACATAAAGCATGCAAACTACTCAAATTCTTGGAAACTGTGATACCCTGGAAGAAGTCATCCCGTGTGATATAGGAACTAAGGATGTTTCTGAGAAAAATATAAAAATGGACTCACCAAGTTTTTAGTACACTAGAGTTATTCATAGTTTGTATTCGGTATGCTCAAACAGCCTAAGAGTATCACTTCTGTGTCATTATAACAGGGTTTTACTACATTCTCCATTTTTTGGAAGCTTCTTATTTTTGAGTTTGATAGAGATGTGGGAGAAGATTTTTTTCTTATGGATATTTTTCTATGTACCTCAACAAAAACTATGATTTTAGATTGTTGAATGTTACAATCTGTAACACTCTTAGCCAAACCAACTCCTGAGAATGTTCCACATACATTCTCTTCCCACAGTTCCCAATCTTCACAACTGTAGCTGTCCTAAGATTATGTTCTTTCTAAGATATATTATAGTTTGTCTTCCAGAATATTCAAGATGACAATAGTTAATCT
This sequence comes from Alexandromys fortis, assembly GCF_014885135.2. Classification (NCBI taxonomy): domain Eukaryota; kingdom Metazoa; phylum Chordata; class Mammalia; order Rodentia; family Cricetidae; genus Alexandromys; species Alexandromys fortis. Next base: position 785,776 of record NW_026068196.1, read on the forward strand.
AATGTTGTTTCATGTACAGCTTAGGGGGTGAGACTGTGTTCACCAAGGTAATTTTGGAGTTTATCTTTCTCAAATAGTTCACAGCTGTTTAACAACGCACCACACATTTACTCTAGCTCTGGGTTAATTCAACACGGGGAATATTGTTCTGGAATAATCAACACAGGGAATATTAGCTACCTGGCAGGCTGGAGAGATCTCCAGATGGGCAAATAGGCCCCAGAAAATGCATTCAGCACTACTCACTCTTTCATGTTAACAGGTCTGCCTTCCTCTGCCTTCTGACCAATGTGTTTCACCAGTGCATCTCCATAATGTTGGATGATGGGAAACATCTAATCACAAAGCACAACACAGTCTGTTGTTAATGTAAGGTTCTGAGTCCCAATACAACTAGGCTTTCAAAATGATGAAAGGCCAGTCATATATTCTAATGGTCTGTATAAGACTGGGAAAGAACAAAAGCCATTCTGAAGAATATTATGCTCAAAGGACTGTGATGAGTTTGATATTACTATACCTGTCCTCAGACACAGTCTTATACATTTACAGTGAAAGGTCCTCCACTTTCTTACCTCCTTCAGTTTTATACTGGTGAAGGTTGGAGACAACAATGTTCGGATTCTCTTCCATTCTTCATTCTGAGACCAACTGACACTTCTTTTCAAAAATCCCTTTGGACCATAAAACTATAATACAAATAAAATATATATATATTTCCCTCCATGAGTTTCGTTACAAAACATGTATAAAACAGTCACTACTTCCTTAATAGATAATGACCATCTTTCTGGTGGCAAGTTTTATGCTTAATTTTCAATAAATATTCATCAAAGGAGAATCAAATTAGGGACAGAGAGAAGACTCAGCTGTTAGGAGCATATGCTGCTATTGCAGAAGATCTGAGTTCAGCTCCTAGCATCATGTCAGGTGGCTTAAAACTGCCTGCAGTTCCAGATTATAGGGATCAAACATACTCTTTTGGCCTTTGTGTACATTGCACACATGTTAACAAACCCATACACAGATATACATATATGCAAATAATTAAAATAATATCTTAAAATATTTAGAGTCAAGGTGAACTGCTAGAGACATGGGAACAGCCACCTTCTGGGACTCAGAAGGCCATTGCAATCCAAAACTCGCAAGTCTCTAATTACCTGTAAAAGAACTGCATAAGCTATGACCCAGGAACACTCCACTATTGGGAAGAAAGGCTCATGTGGTCTTGTCCTTTTGAGGATTTATTAGGAGGTAATGATTGTTAGGGAAGGAAGAAACATTTCATTTAGCAGTGAATATACAGGTAGGATGCTGTGTTCCTGCAAGCGCCTTTAAGAGAACATGCTATTGAAAATTAAACTTTGTTGTAGTCATTGAGTCACCAAAACCTTTTAAAAGACATCTGAGTACCTGGGGAAATCCCCTTGGACCCCTGGGAAACCCTCTAGAGCCAAGTCTCTTGCCAACCCTAAAATGGCAGCCTTAATTAAGATATCTTCTTCCCTGCTCCCATATCCACCCTTCTTCCATCTCAACCATCCCATTTCCCCAAGCTCTCCCCAACCCTCCCCTTCTACCTTCTCTCTCCCCATCTCACCTTTCCCCCACTCCCACCCTCGTGTTCCCAACTTTTGCCCAGTGATCTTGTCTACTTCCAATATCTGGGAGAAGAAATATATGTTTTTCTTTGGGTTCACCATCTTATTTAGCTTCTCTAGGATCACGAACTATAGGCTTGATGTTTTTTATTTATGGCTAGAATCCACTTATGAGTGAGTACATACCATATTCCTCTTTTTGGGTCTGGTTTATCTAACTCAGTAAAGTGTTTTCTATTTCCATCCATTTGCATGCAAAACTCAAGATGTCTTTGTTTTTTACCGCTGAGTAAAACTCTAAAGTGTATATGTGCCACAACTTTTTTTTCATTCTTCTATTGTGGGGCACCTAGGTTGTTTCCAGGTTTGGGCTATTACAAATGGTGCTGCTATGAACATAGTTGAACAAATACTTTTGTAGTATGATTGAGCATCTCTTGGGTATTTTCCCAAGAGTGGAACTGTGGGATCCTGAGGTAGGTTGACTCCCAGTTTGCTGAGAAACCACCACACTGATTTCCGAAGTGGTTGCACAAGTTTGCATTCCCACCCACAATGTATGAGTGTTCCCCTTACTCTACATCCTTTCCAGCATAGGCTATATTTTTTTTTTTGATTTTAGCTATGCTGACAGGTGTAAGATGGTATCTCAAAGTTGTTTTGATTTGCATTTCCCTGATGGCTAAGGAGGTTGAGCATGACCTTAAGTGTCTTTTAGCCATTTGAACTTCTTTTTTTTTTCTCTGTTATTCATTTAATTGTAAGCTCTAAACATGGAAGTACATATGTCTATCAAGAAGGAACAAAAAAGGAAGGCTTTATAAAAGTTACAAACTTCTGAGAGAGTTAGAATTTTCTTTTTCTGTTTTCCCCTAGGTAGTACTTATAGTGAATAGTACTGACCTATCAGGCCAAGCAGTTTCTTTATTAATTAACCAATGAAAGCAACACATAGAAAGAAGACCCACCTACATCAGGGTTTTTTTTTTTTTTTTTTGGTTTTTCGAGACAGGGTTTCTCTGTGGTTTTGGAGCCTGTCCTGGAACTAGCTCTTGTAGACCAGGCTGGTCTCGAACTCACAGAGATCCGCCTGCCTCTGCCTCCCGAGTGCTGGGATTAAAGGCGTGCGCCACCACCGCCCGGCCTGTACATCAGGGTTTTGATTCTACTGCCTGTACTGGCTTTTTGGGAGCCTAGTCTCTTTGGATGCTCACCTTCCTAGACCTAGATGGAGGAGGGAGGACCATGGACTTCCGACAGGGCAGGGCACCCTGACTTCTCTTATGACTGGAGAGGGACGGGGAAGGAGAGTAGGGGGAGTTGGAAAAAATGGGGGGATATGAGGAGGCAGAAATTTTTAATAAATAGAAAAAATTAAAAAGAGTATCTGAATAGAAGGACGAATATTTTGGAATAAGAAGGCAAACAGCAAAAGCGGTAGAAGAAAAAAATATGTAATAGCAAATAATTATAAGCAAAATGCATTATATATGGATATATTATATGTTAGCATGTTTCACATGTATTAAATGTGATAATAAGCCTATCATACATACATATATGAAAAAATGAAAACATAAAAATATTTAAGAATTACTTCCACTAAAAAAAATAAAAATCATGGTTGTGTTGGGAGACAGGCCATCCCAAGCTTTATTTGAGGTCCTATTATTAAAAAAAAAAGGGCATATATGTTCAAGATTAAGACTTTTTCTTGATGGATTTTTGTGATTAGTATGAAATGTCATTCTCCATCTGTTCTGATTAATTTCAGTTTGAAGTATATTTAGTTAGATAATAGGATAGATATATCTGCTTGTTTCTTAGGTACATTTGATTGCAATTTTTTTCTTTTTCTTTTTTTTAAATTATAAACTGGTTAGCCTAGTAGCTCAGACTTTTTATTAACTCTTATAACTTATATTAGCCCATAATTCTTGTCTGTGTTAGCCAGGTGGCTTGGTGCCATTTTTGGCAAGGCAGTCATATCTAGCTTCCTCTGAGGCTGGATCAGAACTGCAAAATTAAACTTCCTTCTTCCCAGAATTCTCATTGCACACCTCTATTTGCTGCCTGGTCACTGTCACCCTGCCTATACTTCCTGCCTGGCTACTGGCCAATCATCATTTTATTAAAAATAAAGCAAATTACCGAATAAAAGACCATTGTCCCACAGAAAATAATATTAAGTGAGTAAGAAGGAAGTACAGTCAAGCAACTTTCAAAAAACATGAGTAATGGCAGAAATAGCTGGCTGCCTGGGCAGTCACCATATAATCCTCTGCAACATTGGGGCATCCATCTTCGGCCTACAGGCCTATCATATTCAACAGACTTTTCAGTGAAGCAGGATATTCTGAATAGCTCCCCTTCTCGTCTTGACAATCTTTTGTAGTCACTTTCTTTTGTGTCCTTCTTGTCCAATTAGTAAATTATATATATACATATACATATATATATCCTTTTTCACTTTATATATCAATCCAAGTTCTCTCTCCCTTCCCTCCCCTATTCCCTCTACATACCTTCCCACCCCACCCCTATCCAACCCACATAGAAGGCAAGGCACACTGCCCTGTGGAAGGTGCAAGGCCCTCCCCCTTTATATCCAGGCCAAGCAAGGTATCCATCCAAAGAGATTAGGTTTCAAAAAAAAAAAAAAAAAAGCCAGAACATGCAGTAGAGATAAATCATAGTGCCATTGCCAGTGGTCCCTCAGTCTGCCCCAGCCATGCAACTGTCAGCCACACTCAGATGGACCAGTTTGGTCCCATGCTTGGCTCTTCCCAGTCCGGCTAGAGTTGGTGAGCTTTCACTAGCTCATGTAGACTGTTTCAGTGGGTGAATCAATCATGGTCTTGACCTCTTTGCTCACATTCCTCGCAATCTTTTTTTTAATTAAAAATTTCCACCTCCTCCCATTTCACTCTTTACTCTGAGGTAATGTCTGTATTTGAGGTTGAGGTGTGTTTCTTGTATACAGCAGAATGATGGATTTTGTTTTCATATCCATTTTTTAGCCTGTATCTTTTTATACGTGAATCGAGTCCATTGATATTTAGAGATATTAATGAACAGTGGTTGTTAATTCCTGTTATTTTTCGGTGGTAGTCTTTGTGCATTTCCATTCTTTGGGATTTGCTGGTGTGAGGTTATCTGTTGCCTGCGTTTTTGTGGGCATGGTTAGCTTCCTTGGATTGGATTTTTCCTTTTAGTACTTTCTGTAGGGCTGGATTTGTGGATAGGTATTGTTTAAGTTTGGTTTTGCCATGAAATATCTTGTTTTCTTTTTTCCGACAATTGTGGTTGAAAGCTTTGTTGATATAGTATGGGCTTGCATTGATGGTCTCTTAGTGTCTGCAGCAATCTGTCCAGGACCTTCTGGGTTTGATAGTGTCCATTGAGAAGTTGTGTGTAATTTTCATATGTCTGACTACCAGGACAATTGATCAACTATGTTCATAACAGTATTATCTGTAATAGACAGAACCTAAAATCAACATGTATGTCCCTCAACTAAAAAACAAATAAAGGAAAGGTGGTATATTTACACAATGGAGTACTATTCAGTGTTTAAAAAATGACATCTTGAAATATGCAAGAAAATGGTTGGAACTAGAAAAAGACATCCTGAGTGAGTTAATCCAGACTAGAAAAATGAGCATGGTATGTACTCATTCATAAGTGGATACTGGTTGTAAAACAAAGATAACAAGCCTATTATGCATGACCGCAGAGAAGCTACATAACAAGGGAAACCCTAAGAGAAACATATACAGATCCGCCTGGGAAGGGGACATAGACAAGATCTCCTGAGAAAATTGGGAGCAAGGACACTGGTGGAGAAAGGAAGGTAGAAGAGGAGGAAGAGGGGAGAAGGAAAGGAAGGATGAAACTTGAGGGACTGGAAAGGTCAAGATGAGAGGAAGGACAGAGAGGGAGAGCAAGGAAAGAGATATCTTGATTGAGGGAGCCATCATGGGGCTAGCAAGAAACATGGCACTAGAGGAATTCCCAGGAATCCACAAGGATGACCACTAAGATACTAAGCAATAGTGGAAAGGGTGCAAACACTGATCTCGCCCTGTAGTCAGGTTGATGACTATCTTAAATGTCACTATAGAACCTACAACCAGCAATTAATAGAAGCTGAGTCAGAAATCCACAGTGGAGAACTGGACTGAGCTCCCAAAACCCAGTCAAATAGTGGGAGGAGTGGTAATATGAGCAAAGAGGACAAGACTGTGATTGGGGATACCCATGGAAACAGTACACCTGAGCTAATATGAGCCTTACCAACTCTGGCCTGACAGTGAAGGAAACAGCATAGGACAAAACTAGGTCCGCTGAATGAGGGTGACAGTTGTATGGCTGGGTCAGATGTGGAGTCATTGTCAGTGAGACCAGGTTTTATTCCTACTGCTTGTTCTGTCTTTTTGGGAACTCATTCTCTTTGTAGGGTTACCTTGTTCAACCTAGATATAGTTGGGAGGGCCTTAGTATTGCCTTCAAGCAATGGGCTACACGTTGTTGACTCCCCATAGAAAGACCCTCTCTGAAGAGTGGGTGATGGCATGGAATGGGGGAGAAGGTGGAGGGAATGGGAGGAAGAGAGGGAGTTGAAATTGGGATTAGTATGTAAAGTAAGAAAATATAGTTTTTAAATAAATAAATTAAATAATACATATTTAAAAAGAAAAGGGAATACCATTTTTATATTCTGCTTTCTTAGTGCAACATTGCTTGATTAGCTTCCTTCTTACTTCATTCCAGTACATAATAGCACACTTCAGATTCAGTCCAATCTCTCCCCTTTGTATGCTCAATTGGCATAAGACATAGTTTATGCAAGACCCTCAGAACTCAACTTTTTCATTTTCCTTATCTTTTGATCCTTGCTCTCAGGAGCCTATCAGGGAGAACAACATATTAAATCTACTTTGAATGGCACCCAATCAGAGACACCTGAGTACAGGAGAAAGAATAGGTACTGTCATAACATATAGATAAATATGTGGGGTCAGGTCAGAAATACTGCCTGTAGAATGAAGCAAAGATAAGGTGGGGGTAAAACAGAAGGCAGTGAAGGAGAAGGAAAAGAAGAAGAAGCAGAAGCAGGAACAGGAGAAGGAGGATGAAGATGAGGAGGACGAGGAGCAGGAAGAGAAGGAGGAGGATAATGACAACAACAACAAAAGAACCAGAAATGGAGATTGAAGAAGAGGAAGAAGAAGAAGAAGAAGAAGAAGAAGAAGAAGAAGAAGAAGAAGAAGAAGAAGAAGAAGAAGAAGAAGAAGAAGAAGAAGACGAGGAGGAGGGGAGGAGGAGGAGGAGGAAGAGGAAGAGGAAGAAGAGGAGGAGGAAGAAGAAGTGAAATTATCTTTATTTGCAGAATATTACACCAGAAAACTTGTAGCAATATTCAATCATTTGAACATTGAGCCAGGATGCAAAACCAACTTAGGAAATGTGGTCTTTCTCACACCATCATGCTGAGATGTAGATCATGGACACACTTCCTGTCACAGTAACCTCCAAGAAAATATCCCTTGGAATCAACCTAACTAAGAAGGAGAAAAACCTCTACAATAAAACCTTTGAAAAGACATATTTAGACACCAGAAAATGAAAAAACATCCTATACTCTTCAGGTGGAAGAATTGATATTGTGAAATGAGCAGCCTACAAAAGCAATTTACAAATTCAATACAGGACAAAGCAAAATCCCCACCATGTTCTTCATGAAAATAGCAAAAAGGAATCCTAAAACTCAGAGGGAGCCAAAAAATATTGCAGATAAACAAGCAATATTGGGTAAAAAGAACAATATAGGAGGGATTATCAATCTAATTTCATATATAATTTTAGCTCTCAATTTGATTATTTCCTGCTATCTAGTTCTCTTAGGTGAGTTTGCTTCTTTTTGTTCTAAAGTTTTCAAATGTTCTGTTAATTTGCTAGTGTGGGATTTTTCAAGCTTCTTTATGTAGGCATTTAGTGCTATGAATTTTACTCTTAACACTGCTTTCATTGTGTCCCATAAATTTGGGTATGTTGTGTGGTCATTTTCATTGAATTTTAGAAAGACTTTTATTTCTCCCATTATTTCTTCCTTGACCCATTGGTGATTCTGGTGAGCTTTGTTTAATTTCCATGTGTTTGTGGGCTTTCTGGAATTAATATTGCAGTGACTTCCTGTTTTAAGCCATGATAATCTGATAAAATACATGGGGTTATACCAATTTTTTGTATTTGTTGAAGTTTGTTTTGTTACCGACTATGTGGTTGGTTTTTGAGAAGGTTCCATGAGGTGCTGAGAATGTATATTCTTCTTTTGTTTGGATGGAATATTTTGTAAATAGTTTGAGTCATAACATCTGTTTGTTCTCTTATATCTCTGATAATTTTTTTGTCTGACTGACCTGTGCAGTGGTGAGAGGGGAGTGTTGAAGCCCCCCACTATTAGTGTATGGCGTCTAATGTATGATTTAAGCTTTAGAAGTGTTTCTTTTACATATGAGGGTGCCCTTGTATTTGGAGCATAGATGTTTAATATTGAGATTTCCTCTTGATAGATTTTTCCTGAGACTAATATGAAATGTCGTTTTTGTCTCTTTTGATTGATATTGGTTTGAAGACTTTTTTTTAGGTATTAGGATAGCTACACCTGCTTGTTTCTTAGGTCCATTTGATTGGAATATTTTTCTTCTCAACCCTTTACTCTGAGATGATGTCTGTCTTTGAGGTTGAGATGTGTTTCTTGTATGCAGAAGGATGGATTCTGTTTTCATATCAAATCTGTTAGCCTATGCCTTTCTATGTGTGGGTTGAGTCCATTTATATTAAGAGATATTAATGACCAGTGATTGCTACCTCCTGTTAATTTAGTTTTCACTTTTGGTGATGTTAATTAGTGCATTTTTCCATTCTTTGGGATTTGCTGCTATGAGACCATCAATTGTCTGTGTTTTTATTGGTGTAGTCAACCTCCTTGGATTGGAGTTTTCCTTCCAGTTTTTTGTTTAGGGCTGGGTTTGTGGCTAGGTATTGGTTAAATCTGTTTTTGTCTTGGAATATCTTGTTTTGCCCTTCTATGGTGATTGAAAGTTCTGCTGGTTATAGTAGTCTGGGCTGACATCCATGGTCTCTTAATGTCTGCACAATGCTTGACCATGACTTTCTGGCTTTCATTATCTCCAATGAGAAGTCTGTAATTCTGATAGTTCTGCTCTGGCCTACCCCCTCAGAGTTCCCAGGATCAGGTGTGTACAAACCTGCAGAGGACCTGGCTCAGACTTACTCCCTCAGAGGTCCCAGATTCAGGCTTGGACCAGCAGAGGTTTCTAGTTCCTGCCTATTCCCTTAGATGTCCCAGACCAATACTTGGATCCATAGATGTCCTGGCTCAGGCCTACACCTTCTGAGGTTCCAGGCTCACATCTGAACCCTCGGAGATATCTGGTTCCTTCCTACTCCCTCGGAAGTCCCAGATTCACACTCAGACCAGCAGAGGTCCTGGCTCAGGCCTAGTTTCTCAGAGGTCAGAGACTCGTGCCCAGAAGCACAGGGATCCTGGCTTAGGTCTACTCCCTCGAAGGTCCCAGATTCATGTCTGAAACCTCAGTGGTCTCTGGCTTTGGCTCACTTGCTCACTGGTTACTACCCTGTACCTGTTCCAGTGTAGTCACTGTTTCAGGTCTGCTCTGGACCAGTTTGCTTGCTCAGTCCTGGTCTGCCAATGTCCTGGGACTGGATTGGCTCCCACTCCTCTGGAGCTTGCTTTCTCAGGTCTACCCCAGCCTAGGTAGCTGGTTCAGCCCCACTTCTGGGGAACTTGTTGCCTCAGGCCTGCTCTAGCCCAAGGTGAACTTCCTTGCCTCAGGCCTACTTTGGTTTAGGTTACCAGCTTTGACCTGTTTCTGTAAATCCTGGTTCTGATCCCCTCTATTTTGGTTTTTTGAGACAGGGCTTCTCTGTTGCTTGGGAGCCTGTCCTGGAACTAGCTCTTGTAGACCAGGCTGGCCTGGAACCTGTAGAGATCTGCCCGCCTCTGCCTCCCAAGTGCTGGGATTAAAGGTGTATGTGACCACCGCCCAGCTGGCACACACCTTTAATTCGAGCAACTGGAAGGTAGAGGAAGGAGGATAACTATAGAGCATTAGACTAGCATGGTCTTTAGAGTGAGTTCCAGGATAGCCAAGGGTTCTGCCTCCCAAATACTGGGATTAAATGTGTGTACCACCATCATCCAGCTTCTATTTCTATCTGCTTTCTGATCATCAGGTTAGCATTATTTGTTACAGCACAAACAAAATATCACCACAGGTTTGAATATAAGCACTAATAACACTTTCTAATAAAGCCTTAAAAACACTGCCAAATAAAGCAAACAAACAAAGAAACAAATAACCTAAGAAACACTGAAGGAGAAAGGAAAAACACTAACTTTAGTATTAATTGTGATTACCAAGATTCCTTATGAAATCTGAAGTGACACAGGAATAAGGAAATAGTGTCTTCCTGAGACAGGAGAGCTAACAAGAACTTCTGACTTCTGCTCTGTGAACCTGCATGTACCTCCTTTCTCTTGAAAATGCCACATTTGCTCTTCTAGGATGAGAAGTGACCATCACCAATAACCACTTAAACAGTGTCCCCATTAAGTGTTTTATTGTTCTGAAGAGATACCATGATCATGGAAACACTTATTAAAAAAAAACATTTATTTGGGATGGCTTAGAGTTTCAGAGGTTTAGTCCATTATCTACATGGCAGAGACAAACAGGCTGGCATGATGCCAGTGAAAGAGCTGAGAGTTCTACATCTTGGTCCATAGGCAACAAGGAGTGAACTCTGGCTACGTTGAGTGTAGCTTGAGCATAGGAGACCACAAAGCCCACCCTCACAATGACACACTTCCTGAAACAATGCAAAACCTACTTCAATAAAGCCATACCTCCTAATAGGGCCACTCGATATGAGCTTTGGGGGGGAGGGGTAGTCACATTTGAACTGCCACAGACAGCAAGCTGTTTGATAAAAGTAACCATGTCTTAGCCTGAAACATGTACACTTTAGCTTCTGTAAAACTTTTATATCTCTAGAGAAAATGTACTTCAAAGCTGGGGAAACAAAAGGCATTCTAAAATGGTCAGAAGACTATGATAGTACCTAAACCAGTGACCCAGTCTTGACCTTTTTAGAAATAGTTTTAGGCCATAGTTGAGAATTGATTGGAGAAGTCATCCTTTATTGCCAACAGTTGAGAATTTTTTCTTAGGGAAGGTTAAGCACCCCTCCTTCAAAATACAGTATGAAGAGGATAGAGAACCTACTTGAATATTGTATAGTCATTCCATAATTCCTTCGTGATAATAGGTTTGTCGGTTTTGTGGTACTTGAGTCTTTATCCCAAATCTTATACATGTCAGTAAGCTCCATACCACTGAGATATATCCCCAGATACTCATAATAGAAATTTTAAATAGTAACATTTTTATTTTTTGATTATAATAAAGTTTGTCCCTTTTCATTTCTTTCTCCAAACCTTCATATATATCTCTTATTGCAGTCTTTCATACTGATGGTCTATTTTTCTTATTAATTGTCATATGTATATACCTTCATTTTCATAATTGTAAACTTTCAGTGGGTATATTGCTCACATTTTTTTATTTTTTTTTATTTTTTTATTCTTATTTTTATTTTTGGTTTTTCGAGACAGGGTTTCTCTGTGGTTTTGGAGCCTGTCCTGGAACTAGCACTTGTAAACCAGGCTGGTCTCGAACTTACAGAGATCCACCTGCCTCTGCCTCCCGATTGCTAGGATTAAAGGCGTGCACCACCACCGCCGGGCTGCTCACATTTTTTAAAAAAAAAGAAATACATACCGGCCTATTTGTGAAGACAGAAGAAAATTCCTTCACTAGCACATTTTTTATCAAGCCTGGTTCTGCAATGGCAAGGACAGGCTGCAGCCCCTCATAGAACCTGTATTGTGAAAACAGATATGGTTAAATTTTGATGCTGATATTACTGTTGGTTCTACAAGACACAGCACCTTAGGCTTTCCAACACAAGAAGCCACTGCTTAGTTCAGGAAATGAATAGAAACATAACCCAGGCAAGGACGAAATATATGACAACAAAACAGCTCTCTAAATTCATCACAATTGAGCCAACATGGAGGAACTGAAGCCCCTGAAAGTAAACACACATGAACAAACCATACTATTCTTTGTAGTTTAAGTTCATGCACAATTTTATTAGACATTCAGAGGGAAACAGTAACAAAAGGAAGCTGAAAATCCCAGCCATGGTCAAGTTGAAAGAAAACAGAACAAGAGTCATATTTTTTTTCTAAGTTATGCAGAATGGTCAAAGAAAGAGTAAGGAAGCCCCAAAAAAGTCACAGAGGGCAGGAGTGCTGAGAATGACAAGATGCAGATCAGAGTTCAGATGACACTAACTCTGAGGCTTTTATGTTCCAGGGACAAGGAGAGTGAGAAGATTAGACTCATGATTAGGCAAAGCAATAGATACAGCTGATCAAGGATAGAAGCACCCTGACAGCATCGAAGTTATCTGTTAATATGAGGTAAGAGCCAAAAAATGCATCTGACTATGCAGTGTGCAGGCTTTGGTAGGCACTTTCTTACCAAGATTCTAAATTTGTTTCCTATCATTATCTTATCTACATGTGCTCTCCTACTTGGATGGAGCCCAAGTGAGGGGCTTCCAGTCTGCCTCTGAAAACAGTGTTCTTTAATATGTCCATCTTGGTAGGTAATGAACTCGATATACCACTGTCAAGATTTATCCATAAGAGCTACGGTACAAGAAATATCTGAGGGAGCAGAGGTGATGACAAATTAGTCTTCTGTAACTATTTTCATCCAAAGAGAGAAATAGTCTTTGACTAAGAAGAACATGATTCTTTTTCAATAAAATATAAAAAAATCTATTAGTTGGAGAGGAGACCTTGGATTTTCAGGAGTAGAAGATGTCTGGAATCCCCCCTATCACTGCAAGTTTAGTTTATTCAATAATAAAAATATTTCACCATGTTTGGAATATAGGCTGGTAATAGAGTCTTTGCTACACTGTAGAATAACATGGGCTGATGGATTTTAATATAAATACATAGAAATAAAAAATATTACAATATATTAATCATGTTTGAATTTAAAGATAAAATTATTTTATGTTATATTTTAATTTGATATGTTTGAGCATAGGCCTGAGTATATGTATGTATACAATGTACATACTGAAGCCTGCGAAGGTCTGAAGAGGTTTTGGATTCCCTGGGTTTTGAGATAGCATGTGGGTACTGGGAAAGAAATGGTGGGTCTTCCACAAAATATAACTGTTTTACTTTGTTGGTCCAACTTTCCAGGCTTTAAAGTAAAAATATTAACAACTGACAAGCAGTAATGATACAAGGAACACTTTCTTTGAAACTATTGGCAATTCATCACAGCGTGCCCTTGGCGATGGGTTACGTGTTCTTATTGACCATGTCAGTTCAGCAGACCCTATGGTGAATACTGTGGTTTCAAACGATGGACATGAAGAGGTGAAGAGGCAAACTTTGTCCACCCTGCGTATGGTACACAGCACAGTGATGTCATAACTTCCCCGGCTCTTAATAAACCTCCAGCAGCTCTAAAAGTGAAAGTTTAATAATTTTGGCCAAACCATCACACAAAGTAGTTAATGAAACTAGTCAAGAAGGAAATGGCATGCAGTAACATATCCTGCTTGTTTTTCACTGTCAGTAGTATGTGGTGAAAGGAAATATTCATACACATTCTTGCTACACAGCCATCACCTCATATCTAGTATAAACAGAAAAAGGAGAGAACGAGACAATTCAGCAACATGTGCTGTCACAGACCTCTAAGAGAGCAGTCAGGATGGAAGACAGTGAGTTCTAGGCCAACCTGAGCTTCATTGTAATTTCTAAGCCAAACTCGGTAAACTGAGACCTAGTCTCAAAAGTCAATGTGTAAAACTTAGGAGGTGTCTAGCCTACTAAAGGAACTACAAGCAAGAAAGAAATCCTAGGAATGGGAGAACTGTTCTTCCCCAGAGATGAGCACACCGTATTTGTTATCAATTATCAACTGATCAGCACCAACAGTGCTCATAAATATCATATATAAACCAAGAAGGGTCTATTTAAAAATATAGCTATTAAAATATACATTTATGTATTATATAATATATGTAATACAATATAATGTGTGCGTGTATATATGTTCATATATATATATGTAACAACAATTAGTGGAAAGAGATACCATAAATTTGAAAGAGCAAGGAGGCAATTATTGAAGGTTTTGTAGAGAACAAGGGAAAGGAGAAATAATGCAATTATATTATAATCTCAAACAATTAAAGAAATATTAAAAATATTAAAAATGAAATCAACAGGTAATTTAACATAAAATATCTATAAATCCCTATATTTATTTTTACTCCAGCCTGTATTTGAAAAGCACATAATTACTGCAAGTATATTTTATAAAAATGATTTTTATTTTACTCAGGGTGAATCATTATGGGAGGGAGAACACTCTCTTGAATTAGGACCACATATTACATATCTCTGTACTAATGCATTTCACACAATTTAAAGGAGCCCGAGGAAGGATAATAAAAGTAAAATAAAATGCCTTATAAGCCATTGGACAAAAGTAGCTGCTTGATCACTGAAGGTCATCATTTGTAGACAAATCATTACTTGCAACATTCTCAGTCTTTAAGAATGAAGGTTACAACATAAACTGGCATATGCCACCCTTGGTAGACAGGCTTGCAAACACTATAAAATAGGCAGTGCCTCCCGAGTAGCTTTGTTGACAAGCTACTCATGCCGTTTGGTGCCACATCACAATATCACAATACTATCTGATAGACATTTCCAGAATACTCACCCCCACATGTCCCCATACTTGTTTCGGCATTCTACATCAAATATTGATATACCCTAGGAAGAGATATAATATGAAAAGTTAAATTTTTTTCTATGTGTGTTGACCACTATATGAAAAAGGCATGACACAAGTCTCAGGACACCAGGTTCTTTATCTAACTCCTCCAAAGTCAGTTGAAAGAAGGTCTCTGAGGGAGAAGAACATGCAGGAGCCAAATTAAATGAAGAAATTAATGTTATTCATGATTTCTTTCCCAGGGTATTATACATTTCAATGTTTTCTTCTCTATTTAAACCAAGAATTTGTTCATTTTCTGCTATACTGTTTTGATAATGTATTGACTCTGAAATCCTGAAACACTCCATCTTTTCTATTTTTTGGGTGTGAGAGGGCACCAAGAATCAGGAAGATTGCCAAAAATATGCAAAATCTATTTTTTCTCAATTACTGACACTATCACCTAATCACTTACCTAGAATTCTAGTGTAATCAGTAAATTGAACATACAATTTATGTTTGGAGTATATTAGATTTATATAAATCTTATTGGCCAGATTAACTGAAAAGTAAGCAATAAAGTATAGGCAATATAGGTTGGTCTTTTAGTGTACATACTCAACATGGAAAGATGAGGAAATACCAATTTACATAAAGCAAACAAAATTTGAATAATCGGTCTGCATTTACACCTCTAAAACCTTGGGATATATATAATTTGTAGTTAAGTGGTATTGTAATTTTGTAGGGTATAATTGCATGTAACTCAGTGTACCTCAAACTCTGTGTGTATCATAAGGGTGACCTGAATATCCTTATTTTTCTGATTTTATCACCTGTGTACTGGAATAACAGACTTGTGCAATGGCCAGTATGTCTATTTCTGTGATTAAGCTGAGCGTGCTAGACAGAGAACTTCGGAATAAATTTCCTCTTCAGCAATGTTAATTTCAGCTGTGTGAAATTAGGTAACTGGGCAGATGATGGAGTTCTGCCTGTGGATCATTTGCCTCATGCTGAGAACCAGGCTCGTGTAAGGTTTCTCAGAGGCCATAATGAAAGGAGAAGGAAACATGAGTTCTCTGTGCTTGTCCAGTAGCAGACTTGGCTGGACTAGGGCTGGAGCCTGATCCTTGAAGAAGTTAAGGTTGTAGGTTTTTTTGTTTGTTTGTTTGTTTTTATCAGATTCTTTCTCCTGGGCTGAGTTTGCCAGTCCTAAAACAGCTAGATCTGGGACATCTTGCATTCTCTTTGCCAGTGTTGTTTGATTTACCTCTCTGCTGACCTTTGCCATTAAGCCATGCAAATAGCATTAAAAAAAAAAAAACAATGCTGTTTAAGATACATGCTTGTCATGAGTTGTCAGCTTATGTAAGACTCTCAGTCTCAGTTATGTGTCTTCTTTACTTCTTGTCTCCGGTCCTCACCCTCCACATCTCACAATCTTCACATTTGGGACCCTATTTCCTGCAGATTAAGGTGAAGTTTTGCCCAACATGGGACTCAAGTATAGGAAATAAACAAGCATGAGCACTGCCACAATGAATATATAAAGAGTCTGATCAGGGACTGTTTATAAAAAAGAAAGGGTAACAGAACCTGTTAGAGTTTCTAACGAGCACTTTCTTTTCCTTCATAGGCTTCCTTTATCTGCATTCATGTTCTAGCTAATGCTTGTAAAGCATTTAGAAAAGTTACTTATATTCATTAAAAAAATTATCTCCTTGGTTTCCTGAAGAAAGTTCTGCAAGTTTAAATGTGTAGGTGAATGGTTAAAAATACAACACCACCTATGACGGCCAAGAAAGTTTCCTATTGATGGATTCATGATGAAACAATACCCAGTCCTTCCTTCCTTCCTTCCTTCCTTCCTTCCTTTCTTTCTTTCTTTCTTTCTTTCTTTCTTTCTTTCTTTCTTTCTTTCCTTCCTTCCTTCCTTCCTTCTTTCTTTCTTTCTTTCCTTCCTTCCTTCCTTCCTTCTTTCTTTTTTTCTTTCTTTCTTTCTTCCTTCCTTCCTTCCTTTCTCTCTCTCTTTCTTTCCTTCCTTCTTTATTTTTCTTCTGTTTTTCTTGCATTCTTTTACTTTGTCTTTCTCCTTCCTTCCTTCACTTCCCCTTCCTTTCTTCCTCCATCCCTCCCTTCCTCTTCTTTTCTTTCTTTCTTTCTTTCTTTCTTTCTTTCTTTCTTTCTTTCTTTCTACATTTCTCATTCTCAGTCCTCCCCATCAACACCTCACCATTCAAGACCCTCATTCCTTGGATTAGAATCAGTCTAAAATATGCAAAGCCTTGGATTTGATACCCAACTCCCTATAATTAACCCCATATTTAAGATATTGTTGTAAACACAAGTGATGAGTAAGCACGTACAGGAAACCATGGCCATCATCGATGCAGCAAGCTTGTGGCCAGTCTTCACTACAGCAGATACTTCTTGAAACAAAACCCAAAACAAAAGAAAACATAATGCAAAAAAGTGTATTTCGTAGGAAATAAATTTAATATGTCATCTGAAAAATGAAGGGAAAATGATTGCTTATTTTCAATTTCATGAGAGTATGGAATTATTAGTAATTTAAGCAAAAAAATTAGTTTGGAAGATTTATGACATGATTGATAGGACTCAAGTTTTTGGAAAAGGAAATTTACTAGCAGTAAAAGCTTCACACTGACACTGTTGTTGGTCTCATGGGTGTGAATGTAGGGATGACAGTCCAGGAGCCCTTCCCTTTAGAAATCATCCACAAAGGCTCTATATAAATTCACAGGTCTGATTATATATGTATGTGCATGTTTGTATATATGCATACATTTATATAAAAATACACAAAAACTTTATATCTATGTGTATATATGTATATATGCATATATACATGCATGTATATATATATTCCTCTCACCACAATCTAATTTTTGCCTTTTTATGAAGTTGTCATATAACACTTTTTTGAATATCAATTCTGCTTCTGTTTCAAAGCACAAAATTCACTTAATGGTTAAATATCAGAAGTTGACAGACAACATCATCCCATCTACCATAATCCCACACCTCAGCATCCTGAATAAGGTTCTACTTTGAAGTGAAAAGGAGTAAAACCTTTTTGTTTGAGCTCTCAGTGCACCCTACTTACACACATAAGAAATCATAAGTGACAAAAACACTGCTAGAGACTTAAAAATAATAACAGGATATGTAATGGTTATATTGAGGATTCAGTTATCTGCATATTCCTCATAAGTAACTGTGTGCCTTTTTATAAGCATGCACTAGAGCTACTCAGCAGGAAGGGAAAATGTTAGTATTCAACTCTGATGTGACTACTGCACTAAAGTTGCTGAGATGCCGCCCAAGATCCTTGATATGTATTTCTTCAAACGCTGAATCAGAGAAACTGTAATTTTCTGGAATCTGTACTGAAAATGCTTAAATCTGATGCTTCCAAATTCTATATTTTCAGGTTTTTAGCATCTGGTAATACTGTGTTAACATTTAAGACAGACATCTGACACAAAATTCAGGTCCCCCAAAAAAACATGTCTAATCTTGCCCAGGATAAATGGTCAAAGATCAGTATGTAGCACCAACTATTCTGAAAGCTGAAAAATGTAGCTTCCAATGACCATATACACTGATGAACTGACATAATCTCATGACATTCATGAAATAGTCACAGACATAAGAACTAAATTAGGGAATACAAGCATAACTCACCTTCCTATATTTAAGCATCGTCCCAACAAAAGGCAGAGGTTTGGGGCCAGGAATCCCTAACTTCTTAAAAAGTCCATGTGAAGAGGTTCCATACCTAAAATATAGAGGAAGAAACCAGGTCATGAGCTTGTTAACACACATATATATTCACATATGTACACACATTAACCATGAATATATATAAATGAGACATATGTGAATAAGTGTATTTATGCTTCTGAATGAGTGAATATGTATATTCATTGCATGTGCATAATATTAAATCTTATTTAATATTATGTAATGCATAATATTAAATCATTGTACCACATGCATAAATATACATATTCAATCATTCAGAAACATCAATACACTTATTCACATATGTACTCATTTATGTATATTATTTTGTAGTATATCAGTATGTACTGATTTCTTTCCCCTTGGGTACAACTATTAACAACTACAAAAGTCTATCTACTGAGGGAGAATTTAACATGAAAATGTGGTACAATAATCCTGTTAACACACAATTTATTATAAACCTTTAGGTTAACTCTTAAAGGCCCCAGTCCTAGAGTTAATATGTAATAAAACTTTCTAACCTTAAATTTGAATGTTACTGAGGGGATCACCAGAGTTAGCATGTAAACCAAAATCATCAGTGTGGGTACCACAATGCAAGATTCACATGATTCCTTCTCAACATTATGTGAACAGTCAGTAGTGAGGGTGCTCAGTGGTGAAGGGCAGTCCACCAGCATCGTCGCTTGACAAGACTCTAATTTGTTCTGTCGCTCATAATGAAAATTGTGCAGTTTCCCAGATGCAGCTTTTAGCCTAGAATTATGGCTATGCAGCTAAGAGCAATTGCTGCTCTTGAAGGAGACAGAGGTTCAGATACCAGCAGCCACATGACAGCTCACAACTGTCTATAATTCCAGGGCCTTGGAAATCCAATGTATTATTTTTAACCTCAATGGGCATCTGAAATGCAGGTGGTACATATATGTACATGCAGGCACAATTGTCATATGCACAAAATAAAAATAAATATATTTTTAAAGATATAGAGTTTGAGTCATCTTCTGTTTAAGAATAAAAT
The DNA here is from genome assembly GCF_014885135.2 of Alexandromys fortis. Lineage (NCBI taxonomy): Eukaryota > Metazoa > Chordata > Mammalia > Rodentia > Cricetidae > Alexandromys > Alexandromys fortis. The sequence goes on from NW_026068196.1 coordinate 805,113, forward strand.
ATTGATTGATACTGCAGCTTTCTTTCAGGCATTCTTGCTCTGGCAATAAAGATCTCAAACAAATTCATGTAATAACCACATAAACTCATATTTCTGCAAGGTGGACTTTAGACAAATGTCTACCTTGGTCTTTCAGTGGTACCTTACTGAGGTGAAATATTGTTTCCAGGAAAGTTTGAACAGCACTATGCTGTGCCCCAGTGAAGTGACTAATGACTAATTCTATCCCGTTTCTTCATACATAGCACAATGCCAGCTTTCTGTACTAAGATGATCACACACAAGACATTTAGGTATTAGATGTTGTCTTTAATCCAACAATATCTGTGACAATACTCTCAGAGAAGGCAGGCCTGAGTCTAAGAAATAATTAATAGCTCATATGTAGATTACTACATTGTGGGTTCTAGATCCTGCAAATCCTCCTATTCTGTTGTGACAAACTAATGACAAACAAATGGCAGGAAACAATCCTGTAGAAACAGCTCAGTCTAACCATTTTAAGCCTACTGGAACTTTAACGGTAGTTGAGAACTTTTGACTGAAAAGCACAGTGAGATACATGGTTTAGTTTACAGCCAAAATGCGTTCAGCTGTGGCAGTATTAATTTCCACTGGATTATATCTTCTGGTTTTTAGATAGGTCTGAGAATCATTCCAACTCTAGGACCACAAAGGAGAGGCATCAGCCCTTACTCACAGGTAGAGGAGCACCAGGATGGTAGCCAGCAGTGCCCATGTTTCCATGGAAAGGCTTAGAATCAGGTCCATTGCTCTTTTCTTCCAAGAAATCTGCTCTCTGACTTTTCCTTATAGGTGAGGACTTTAGTTCTCCTTCTGAGACCAGGGGTGAAACTCTGAAGCTAAGCCACAGTATTTATGTTTGAGGAAGGGGGTGGAGCAGTTGATACTGGCAGTAGAAAGACCAAGTGTGTATCTATCATGGTTATGGAGAATATGAGTGTCCTCTTCACTTGGCAGTTCTCAATAGTGCATGCTAACCCACATTTTGAATTCTTCACTGTTCTTTTCTCTAGGAAATTAATAGTTAAACCAATGCTCTCAGTGAGACCAGAGGTCATAGATGTTTATCAAAATTGAGACAATGGGGATTGGGAACTCACCAAGGCCAGCTGGCCTGGGTCTGAAAAAGCCTGGGTCAAAACTGGTCTCTCTGAACATAGCGGACAATGAGGACTACTGAGACCTCAAGAACAATGGCAACGGGTTTTTGATTCTACTGGACCTATTGGTTTCGTGGGAGCCTAGGCAGTTTCGTGGATGCTCACCTTACTAGACCTGGATGGAGGTGGGTGGTCCTTGGACTTCCCACAGGGCAGAGAACCCTGATTGCTTTTTGGGCTGAT